>NC_054534.1:68842094-69087094 GCF_017654505.1 Polyodon spathula | reverse complement strand
AGCACAGAATCATGTCTTTTTTTTGTTCCCAGTGTTTCAGATCAGACTACTTCACCTAAGTTTATTCCGTGCATTCATAACGCTCTGTGTAAAAAAAGTGCTTCCTATCTTCTGTTCTAAACATACTTTTTACTCAGCTTCTGTTTACGTCCTCTTACTCTCTCTGTGCTAAATGTGAAGTATTGTCTTGGGTTAACTTTATCTATGATTAACGATTATCACAACTTAAATATCATAAATAAGGTCATTACCAATAATTAAATATATTTAAATGGAGGGTGAATAGAATTGGTATTGAACAGCATGACTGACAAAAACAGATTATATTACTGTATATACTGCACAAATCCTATTCACAAAGTTAATGACTGTTTTAAGGATTTTTTGACAGACATTTTGATTAAGTAACTCAAGTTTGCAGGCCATTAAACCTTATTCAACTGTTTTGAAAAAGGGTTACAAGTTTAACCTATGAGAATGTTTATAAGAACTCCTTTAAAAAACAGCCCTTAAAATTATATTATTGTTTCTTAAAAAAAAAAGTAGGTTGTGTTGTTTCTCTTAATAAGGCTAAGTCTACCTGTAATTTTGTTTTAAAAAAAATGCTTACATCAAGTTTTCCAAGGTCTATTATATTGCTATTAGCTAATGTAGCCTCATAATGGGTGGGATTCTGTGTGTCTTCAATCGGCAATCACTCTCTGTCTGTCAAGTTTTAATGTATTTGTATTGGCTACATAATGCAAGTTTGTGGCTAGCCTCTACCACTCATAATTAGATTTAATCTTGACATATCTGTTGCCAGGCAGATTATGGGTCATGTGTGGTTACACGCTTAAACTTTGATTTCCATACAGTATGTAGTAGTTTTTTTTTAATTCATACACCATTTTCCTCGCTTTCAAGTGAGGAAAATATCAGAATAAAAAATAACAATAAAGGTCATCCAAAGCCTAAATTGGGGCAGACAGTGAGGACTAAAACAAAATTGCCTTTTTAATTGTTCATGGTATGAAAAAAACAAAATGATTGACTGCGAGTATTCACCACTTTGTTTTTCAAAATGGCTCTTCATCTTCCCAGTGGATTTCTGTGGGCTACAGTGTTTGTTATATTCTGTTGCTTGCCCTATGTGTTGCCTATACTGTATTACATTTCTTATTAAATGACAAAGTACCTTTTGAAACGTATCGTAAATATATATATATATATATATATATATATATATATATATATATATATATATATATATATATATATATATATGCAATAAAACGTTGCATGTTTCAAAAGGTACTTTGTCATTTAATAAGAAATGTAATGTATATATACTGCTGTGCAAAAGTAGACATGTTGCATTTTTCTACTCTGATGCATTATGAGTCTCAACAATAGTTTTCTACTATTATAACAACCTTGTCTTGCATAAAGAAGGAAAACATTGAGTGAAATAGCTCACAGAGTACAGAGAAACATCATCTGTAATTGATAAATCCAGGACTGGAAGACCCAAAAAGCTGTCTAACAAGGATAAGAAATACTTGATAATACCCTTACGGACTAGAAAGAAGATGAGCGTTAAATTGACAACAGAACTGGCAGAAGGCACAGATGTTCCATCAAATCAACAGTATGAAGGTCACTCTTGAAATCAGGACTTAAAGGATGTGTTGCAGTAAGAATGCCCCTGTTAAGAAAGGGGAACAAGACTAAAGGCTAAAATATGCACAAGAATACAGAAATTGGACTGTGGAACAATGGTCGGAAAGATACTTTGGACTATTGATGGATGGACAACGATAATCTGCAAATAAGGGAGTGACATAACATACAGATATATTACTGGAAAATATTAGTTTTACATGACCTAGAAAGTTATATTTTAATGAATCTTTGATTTAAGTGTAAAATAACTGTTCGTCTGCAGTAATTTTAGAAGTATTCTGCTGGTAATACCCCCCAAAATGTTCTGCTTTCTGAAGCTACAAATGAACTGTACACTAGAGGCAAAAGATTCATTCAAATATTGTGTTTTTTTTCAGAGTAATTTACCTTTAACTCGTGAAACTGTTGAAAATTATTCTTTGATTTTATTAACAAGTCAAGTTTCATGACTACCAAACTTAATGTAATTCATTAAAATTTCAACATAGATATTTTCAGTAATGAGTAGACTAATGGTTTAGAAGAATTTCTGCAAATATGTTCAAAACAAAACAGCAACAAGCCCTCTGAGCTGTGAAGAATCAGCACCACCGCTGGAATTGAGGGAGTCAGTCAACCAAGGTGCTAGCTGAGGAGCCAGGACTGAAAGTGCTCCTCAATTATACCTCTGTAGACAACAAATCAGTAAATTTAGTAATGAGACACCTACTGCATAGCAACCATGTGACCTAAGCCGATTAAACTGAGCTCCTCAGCAGTGAATCCACAATGCCCCCTAAAGATCATTTGACATCACTATCGGACTCCTTGTTAAAAACATTTTTTAGCTTAAGGGGTATATTGTGCTTTTTTCCTCTACCATTCAAATGAGCTGAATGTGATTCTGTTGCATCTGAGTTTGTAGCATCCTTTGATGTAGCTTCAATTAAAACAAGCAATTGATTCTGACTAATCCCCTAGAACACATTTTCAGGGATCGTAACAGCTGTCACCGTGGCACAGCAGTCCATTGCCTAATTTGAGATAAATTTAATTCCAATCACTCAGGAATTAGCAGTCTTAAAATGATCGGTGCTCGCTGCCAATGAAGAAACGGTTCTTTCTGTACTGCTCTCTGGTAGCTTATGGGATCAAATAGAAATGAGACATCCTGCAGCCAAATACCTTTAATACAAACAGAAAGCTCTCTTTCTGATAAGCTAAAATCCCAACCCCCCCATTTGTTTAAAAAATGATCTATGAAAGGTACTGCAGATGTTTTCACTTTAAACTTTTGTTTTTTTAATAATAAACTAATTGTAGTAAACAGACCAGAGCAGATTTAGCCATGGGGTGTATTGACGTTACATTTCTCAACTAATAATTATTGTGAAAGGGAATCCTAAGGAGTGGTTTCTCATATAGGGGGTGATGTAAGGATACGCACAAAGTTGCTGCTGTAAATTGTGTTTAGCAAGCATCAAGTCTGATTTTATCAGTCGCAAAAAAATGTGCCGTATGTAAAGAATGGTGTTTACCTGGTGTTTGGCACCCACTATCGAATTTGCACTTTGCCAACATTAATCCATTAAAAATATATTGAAATGCATTCAAATGAAGAGAAGAGCATGGGATTGGGTGGGATCTAGATACTAAGCGGGTGAAAACATTATAATGTGATGTAAGGATTTTTCCTTGCACTTAGGCAATTGCTGACCCTCCAAAAACTTTACACCTCTTCTTACAATGTGCAAACCATTGTATAAGCAAGTAACTAACAGCTGTATAAAAGCCACACTTGGCTCTTGTTAAGGAGCGACAGGAACACGTTCGGATGAGAAGGGCAAGATGAAGAAGACCCTGCATATTCAATCCCAGGGTCACTTTGTTTGGGATGCTGGAGGATGCGGTACCAGAGCGTTATCGTCTCACTCCGCAGGTCATCCTTGACCTCATAGCTGAATTGAAGGATGAGCTAGACCCCCACGTCAATCTAGGGACCGCTGTCCCTGCACATGTGAAAGTGTTGTGTTCTCTACACTACTTAGCCTCTGGTTCCTTTCAGACCACAGCTGGATCTGGAGAGATAGCCCAACCCACCTTTTCCAGAGTGTTAGGTAAATTCCTGGATGGTGTGCTAAAAAGGGCAGGCCAGTACATATAATTTCCTGAGGCTGTGGGCAGAGGCTTTTCCAAAAAACTCCTTCATGCTGAGTGAGCTGTAAGGACTCTCAGCTCCTTCTCAGAACACTTTTCCTTTCTTTGCCTTGCACCAAGAGGACTTTGCCTCCCTTTTTTTTTTTTTGGTTTGTATTTTTGTGCTCCACAAATGTCATACAGCGACTATTGCCCTCTGTGCTCCTAACTCTGCAAGTGCTGCCACTAAATAGACCGATGTGCTCATTGAAACCCTCATTAACATAACTGCGGATCATTATTTGTGCATGTTGTGTAATTTACATTGCTCTTAAGCTTACATAGGGTGCAGTGCAAACTATGCAATTTGAATTTTGCATTCACAATTATTTGCACTGCGCCTATACTTACATCACCTCCATAGTGTATTGTTTTAGCATGTCCCGCATCTCCAAATTGCAAATAGCCAAGCTTCTTTAGTGATGAATCGCTAAACCCATGCTTGGTTTGCACCTTTACAGGGGTGCTTGTGCCCAGCAACAGCTAAAGCAACTTTTTTGGTATGTACACAAACAGCAGACATACTTCTAATAAATTCATGCACCGAAAGATGAACTGTGGGAGGATGTAAAAGTTTACCAAAGTATTTTTGTATGGTATTTTTGCAGTTTATCCATGCTTTTCCCATGGATATAATATGCACTTACTATAGTTTACCCTGGTTTGTCATGTTTACTAATGTCCTTTACCATACCTTGTTATTCTTTACAATGCTTACCAATGCTCTAAGTGCTTTCACTATGCTTTTACTATGGTAAACTTTTCTAAGGGTCATGCAACCATTTTGGATCACACCTTGTCCAATTGATGTCTTGTCAGCATGACAACCTCCTCACAAGATGACAATGCTTGCTCAGTTCTGAATACTTTATATGATACAACATTGTTAGTTCACTTCTTGTGTTGCAGGTAATGGGACACCACTTGAGCCCTTACACAAGGTTATATCAAGTGAAGTAAAGCAAATGTGCCTTATCTGAATCAAAGCAGAATTCAAGTTTTGAAAACAGTTTTTGAAAAAAAGTGACAGCAAGACAATAAAGGGTTTGTGGGAATGTTGTTATGCTAATTAGTCTCTCTCTCTCTCTCTCTCTCTCTCTCTCTCTCTCTCTCTCTCCACCCAACCCTGAGTGAGTGAAAATGACTCTTTTTATGCAGCTGTACCGAGACTCGATTGCAATTCAATCATTCAATTGGAATCTCGGTACATCTGCATGTGAACTGATTGTGCTCCCTGTGCTTCCATCCTAATATCCATTTTAATCTGCATGTGATGTGATTATGCAATCCCCATGCCTAAATACAAATATACATTTTACATCACCTGTGCTACATAACCCACTGTCTGTGAACCAATACACACACACACACACAACATACAACACAAAACACACATAGGGGCGGGGAACCCTGCCTTAGTTTGTTATTGCCAGATTATTTCCTTGCCTTTATTGGGTTTCAATTTGAGTTCTTAAGCAGTGAGCATAAAGTAGTTCAGGGCAGGGCCATCATAGACAGGCAGAGCAAAGGGCGCAAAGGGGCAGAAAATGAGATGATAAGGTTAGGTTAAGCCAGCAACAGCAGTGTGTTAATGCGGGGAAGGTTAACCATAAATAGGGCCTTGATTCGTAAAATATAAATGGCAGTTGTTGTTTAAGCTGAAAAGCAATGCCATGGTGGTGTTTCAGAGTAATCACTGAGAGAAAAGTACAGCTGAAGGTTAAAAAAGGTGTAATGTAGATCGCATCCTTATAGATATATAAACCCATGTAGCATGCATTTTCTAAAACCGCATTGCCAAAGAACAGAAGGGTTTAACAACTTTAATAATTGGCTTCAAAGTTTCAGCTTCCACCTTCTTTAGACAGCATGGTACAGTAGTAGATGTTTGGAGGGACTAAAGAAGACTGAAGCCAGAATGTTGTAAGAATGACTGAGAATAGAAACCATTTATAATTTAATACCTGCATATTGATCTGACCAAACTCTAACGTGGTTTGGAAGAAATATTTAGCAGGGGATCTTTTTAATATATTGTAGCACTGGAATACCAGTGTGCATTGATTCATACCATTGTGGTAGCATTGTGGTAGCATGGCTCTTTCCATTGCTCTACAATATAGAACCATGACATTAATACATGGTTAATACATTACTACATTATACATGTTTGCTTAATTTGTTTTTGTTAAACGTTCTCTAAACAGCACCTCCAGATATTAAAATTCTGCTTAGTTTAAAGGAGATGTTTGGTTGCAGCTGGTTGTATGTGAATCTCATATTTACTTTAACTGGACCATACTCTTCATTTAGATAATCATTGCCAAGTGCAATGTCTGAATCACTAACAAACTGCCCTGATTAGAGCATTGCATCTGGCTGAGTCAGCCATTATGGTGCTGCATTCTGACTGAACAAGAAATTAACAGTACATTGTAGCTTAATCTGCATAATTTATAACGTCAGCACATCAATATTGCAAGCAGAGGGCTGATTTCCATTCAGATGTGTGTTACTTACAGCTGTGTTAGTCATTTTCACAGAACTATAGCTTGGCTAATAATTTCCAATGAATTGTGTATTGTAAAAGGACAGAAGGTACAGTTGGTATTAAGAGAAAAGCAAATCATCAAAAATGTAAAAATGTTTGTCACGTGAAAAGACAGGGCCATTCATAACACATTCATGTTGCAGTCTGTTAGTTCTTGGTCATTTCAGGATTCCTTTAGGCATCCAAATTGATTATTTTGCAAGAAATAAAGTTTTGATTACTAGTTGATCTTTTTTTCCGTTTTCAGTAAGCATTTTGTTTATTTGTGATTATTTTTCTTCCCTAGCACACATCTTGAATGTCAAAATATATTATTTTAAATGTGAATTTGGATTTATACAAGCATAAAGGACTGTCCTCTGTCCTGTCCCATTTCAAGGTGTCCATCAATTAGGACCCAGGATTAACAAATGATTTGAATATGCTTAAATATTTTTAAAGAAATGTTTATTGAAATGCACCATTGCAAATTAAGTGTGTCTATTTGTCAATGCCAAAGGGACCCAATTAATTTCTTAACAAAAAGGCACGTAAAGCAGATACTTGTACACCCCCCCTTTTTGTGGCACACATTTTGCAGTATGGGTTTGCAAGCTGTCTTTGCGGGATTGGTTTAATGCAGGCTAATCACACTAGATAGCAGCAGATCTTACAGAATGACACATTGATACCACAGAGCTGTTATAACAGGAGCTCAAGTCCTTACTTCTCGGGCACAGGAAAGTTTCTTGTGGGAAGATATGCTACTCTTTAGCGCCACACAGTAGAGAAACTTAATTCCTTTTGATTGCTCCCTTTGGGTATCTCGGCAGCATTGTTTCCTGTCAAGTATCTAATTAATTGCACGTTCCTCAAAGGAAGTCTAACTGAGCTATAAACAGTTTTGTGTAAACAGTTTAGAGTGAAAAAAAACATGCTTTTTTGGCATGTAGATATCCAATTAATTTTAAAACTATTAAAAAAAGGCAAGCCGCTGATTGAAGCTTCAAATCTAACAAGTCCTGGTGAGGGAAATAACAAGTACTAACATATAAAAAAAACATCATATATCCTCAGATTTTGCAATAATGAATATCCTAACCAAGTTTCAGTACAAATTGGATAAGTAATTCTCAAGATATATGAACAACTCATTATATCCCCCTTCAGATGCATTCCAATACTGATGTGCGTGTGGGAAATCTTTGTGAATAAAGCTGCTTTATGTTATTATCTTGAGGTGCAAAGGAAACTAGATGACATACAGACAAAGACAACGATGGTGCTTTATAATACAGCTGGCTGGCAAATGGTTAGATTGCAATAAAATCAATAATACATGACCCTTCTGACTTAAAATCAGACACTTTGGCCATGAAGTTATGCAGCACAAAATGTAGGTGTGAAGCAGAATAATTCCACACGACAGACTGATGGCATGTCTTGCCGTGGAAGTCATCCAAAGCATAGAACAGATTTAAAATATAAGAAAAATATGTACATACAGGACTGTCTTAGAACAGTTAAATCAAGCAGTTTAAAAATAATTGCCTATGGATTTATACTGCCACCTTGTGGTTCAAAAGATCTTATTATGCCTTTACTGTTGCTAATAAAGTTTAGACAACAGGAAGGTCAAGTAACTAAAGGACAAAAAAAAAAAAAAAAAAGTGGTACTCATCTGTAGCTTTTTCAGTTCATTCCAAGCCTCTTTGTTTGAACAAGGCCCTGGAAAAGCTAGAGACACAAGAGACACACCATAAGACTGAAGTATTCGTAAATACTGTGCTATTGTGAAAGAAATAGAAACGGGAGACTGCCAACAGGGGCTGTAGTAGAAATCCTCCAAAGGTTACCTTTAGTCTGAAATGAGACAACAGATAAGCTATGAAAGAAAAGGTTCAGAACTGCCTATATCTCACCAAATCCCATCTGCTTCCTAAGAAGAGTTTAAAGATCTCGGAGTCTTGCCTCCAGGTAATCCTCCATTACCTTGCAGTGCACAGTGCTTCCTATAAGCCACTGCAGGGTGTGCCAGATGCTTGTCTCAGAAGGTTAACAAAGGGGAAATATAGAGATATCCTGCACATGTTAAACCTATGCTCACTGCTGCTGAATATGGGACAACCAGGAATGTGAGATGCAGTTGTACAGTAATTTAACATTTACCAGTAATATAAAATTGATTAACAGCTGTATGAATGTATGATTTATTACTGCTTATTTGTACACATTCCAACACAGTAGCTTGCTTTCTTACTGTATTATATTCTTTATTAAGTATTATATTAACATTAAGGGGGTTAGAACCGAGACCAGAAATAAGCTCAAGAACATTTGAGCTTATCCCTGACTAGCAGAGCATTATCAAGGGAATTGTAATTGTTTATGATAGTTTTGACTTGAATGTCAATTACATCTTTTGGTAATCATTTTCCAATTCACTGCAAGTTAAATATGAAGCCTGTAAGTTCTTCCAAAATGTCGTGAAAATGTATTTGTAATACATAATTAGAATGATTCTAAATGAAAGACAGAATATGTTACAAATCAAATCATTACATAGAAAGAATAGGTGAGGGTTACGTAGGCAAATGGTATTAGATATAGTGGCTCTCAAAAGTATTCACCCTCCTTGGACCTTTCCACATTTTATTCTGTTACAACATGGAATCAAAATCGATTTAATTAGGAGTTTTTCCCACTGATCAACACAAAAAAGTCCATAATGTCAAAGTGAAAAATAAAATCTACAAATTGTTCTAAATTAATTACAAATACAAAACAGAAAATAATTGATTGCATAAGTATTAACCCCCTTGAGTCAATATTTGGTAGAGGCACCTTTGTCAGCAATTACATCCATGAGTCTATTTGGATAAGTCTCTACCAGCTTTGCACATATGGACACTGCAATTTTTGCCCATTCTTCTTTGCAAAATTGCTCAAACTCTGTCAAGTTGGATGGTGACCAACTCCAGGATTTTTCTGTACTTTGCTGCATCCATTTTGCCCTCTATCTTCAAGAGCTTTCCAGGCCCTGACGCGAAGCATCTCCATAGCATGATGCTGCCACTACCATGCTTCACGGTAGGGATGGTGTTCTCAGGATGGTATACGGTGTCAGGCTTGCGCCAAACATAATGCTTAGCGTTGAGGCCAAAAAGCTCTATTTTCATTCTTCTTCCACATGGTCTCAGTCTCCCACATGCCTTTTGGCAAACTCTAGTCAAGATTTGATGTAAGTTTTTTTTTTTTTCAACAATGGCTTTCTTTTTGCCACTCTCCCATAAAGGCCAGTTTTGTGAAGCACCCAGGCTATTGTTGCCGTATGCAGCGTCTCCCAGCTCAACGGTGGAAGACTGTAATTCCTTAAGAGTTGCCATAGGCCTCTTGGTCGCCTCCCTGACTAGTGCCCTTCTCGCCCGGATACTCAGTTTTTGAGGACAGCCTGTTCTAGACAGATTCACAGTTGTGCCATATTCTCTCATTTCTTAATAATGGACTTTACTGTGGTCCAGAGGATATTCGATGCATTGGAAATGTTCTTATATCCTACCCCTGATTGGTGCTTTTGAAGAACCTTATTCTGGATTTGCTTTGAATGTTCCTTCGTCTTCATGATGTAGTTTTTGTTAGGAAATGTACTAACCAACTGTGGGACCTCTCAGAAACAGGTGTATTTAACCTGCAATCATGTAAAACACCTTAATTGCACACAGGTGGACTCCATTTAACTAATTATGTGACTTCTAACGACAATTGGTTGCACCAGAGCTTATTTAGGTGTGTCATAGGAAAGGGGGTGAATACTTATGCAAACAATTATTTTCTGTTTTATATTTGTAATTAATTTAGAACAGTTTGTAGATTTTATTTTTCACTTTGACATTATGGACTTTTTTGTGTTGATCAGTGGCAAAAACTCCTAATTAAATCCATTTTGATTCCATGTTGTAACACAGTAAAATGCAGAAAAGTCCAAGGGGGGGCGGTGAATACCCATGGCTTTCCTACGGTTTACCCTTCATATCTCCACTCTAGTCCGGCAGTGTTTAATGCGGTCATTACGAACAGAAATTGAAAGTTGGTGAACAACTGGCAGGTTTAGTGATGAGTCAACGAAGAACCTGAAAGAGCTGAAAACAATGACGGAAATCCAAGAGAAGTGCTTTATTTCAGGGTTTTGGGCACTGCTCCCTCCAAGACAAGAGCAAGCACAAATTATTTTGAACCTCAAATCCATAAAGTACAGGGTCCAAGTTGAGCTGCACCAAACTCTTTTCACTTGATACATTAGTCAAATCCCAGCCCATGTTTCCAGTGACAGGCTTGCTGTGCACTGTACTGGCTGCAATGCTTATCTACAGTAACTTGTCTTTGATGACTGTTTCACGCTTGTCTGGTTAAGGTAAATGTGTAGTTTCCGATTCCAACCAGATTAAGTAAACCACAGGACACTACTTGTTAAACTCAGTTTATGCTTTCATTTCCATCATGAAACAAAATGTAAAAATAAAAAGTACATGAAAAGCTTTCTTCTCTATTATAACAACATTAACAATTATTATTTTTTTGTTTTTTGAGATTATTAACCTGTTACAAATACAGTATGTTTGGAAGTTAAAAAAAATATATGTAAGAAATACAAAATATAGCCACAGTTCTCATTCACAACCAAAACAGACAACTGTGTGATGTTTCTTAAAACAGATTTGATAGAAAGTCAGGAGTCACACTTTTACACTGCTTAAAGAAATAAATCTTTCATTTTCAAAATTATTATTATTAAGAATAATTTCAAATCACTCAAATCCATAATATGAAACACAGGCTAATTTCTTAACGGGGTCAAAATATATTTTTCATTATGTTTTGCTCACGTTTATTTGCAGTATATTACCTTTATCTGAGACTAATAGTTGGCATGTACTCCTACAATCACGTCCTTCCACCATCAAAAAAATGTTTGGTGCCAAGCAGTATCCTTGCTACTCTATCCAATTAAGTAATAAAGCTGATTCAATCATATAGTTAGTATGATTCTAAAAACTAAGGTAAAATAAAACATGCATATTATTGCTTATTAATTACATATGAATGAAAGCTGTTTAAGGTAAACTGTCTGTATAAACAGATTATTATTCAGACTTAAAATAAAATAAAGCCCCTGGCAATCAAGGGCCATAAAGATTTATGAAACATTTTTAGTGTACCATGATAAAACACTGTACACAGCTTTGGAAGTGCAGAATTAGCACATGTTGGGTAAAATCGAAACACAATCATTAACAAATGGGCATAGCAGGGGATAAGTTAGTCTGTTGTAGGAATTGAAGTGGGGTTATTACGCTCAATGTTCTTTGTTACATAAAAATATTCATATATATAGAATGTAGGCATTAGTTGTAACATAAAATAAATTATGTTTATAAAGAATATCTATAAAATACTGTACATCTGTATATACGAGTAACATTTTTTTTGCAGCAGCAGTCAGTGACAAAATGAGGGCAGTTAGATAAAAATGAATGAGAACCATACATGGTGCGCTGCAGTCTGTGCGTGCAGCTCAGAGCCACCACGGTAGTTCAATTATGTCACCTTCACTGGTGACTTCCTATGCACACAGAGCAGGGTGACATATGGCACACCAATGAAGGCCCATTTCTCACTGGGCCAGAACTTGATGACTGGGCCTTGCTCAGGGGCTTCTGTGGCCGCATCAAAATAGGCGAAGCAGACGCAGCCCAAGTAGGAAGCCAGGCAGATCAAAATGTGCCTAAAGGGAAAAAGTTAAAAAAAATATTTATAATTTCTCAGGATCATCATGGAACAACAGATGTGTACTCTGATCTCTAGTGTATCTTTGTTTAACAGCAAGACCGTGAAGCATGAGTCAGCTGCGGTACGGAAACAGCGGTTGCATGTTATAGAAGTTAATGCACCCTGGTTGGAAATACAAGTTCTGTAAAACAAACATATTGTCCCCCTCTCCTACACTACAGACTGAACTGGTACTTCTAAATCTCTTCTGTTTCCCAGTCCCTGAATATAACAAATAAAAAAACTTATTTTAAAAGTAGAATACATTACTGAGAATTCATTGAAGCATGTTATCTATGATTTGCACACAGCCAACATGGAAGTAAAAGTATGTGTCAAACTCTAGCCCATCTCCATGTGTATTGTGAGAGCCCAGATAATAATACCACATTATTTTCCTTGCATTGACGCTATGACAAAAAATAAACCGATTTTTTTTTTTTTTTTTTTTTTTTTTACAATGAAAAAAAGAGTTGGCAGTCTAAGGCAGTTTCAGAAGCTCACCATGCACTGTTCTGCATCTACACAATTCACAGTAACCTAAATCAGTCATTATGACAAGACTGGTGGTTAAGATATATAGGGCTGTTTTCTTTTTAGGTTTCTAAAATGGTTTGTCGATGAAAGGTTCTGGTGCTAGTAGTTTGTGTAATGACTTTGTTGCTGCGTTCTATTGGCACGTTGATTAAATTCAAGTGTAAGGGCCTTATCTATAGAGTCATATGTATTATAGAACGTGCTATAATAAACCAGCATACTAAATGAGACTTTAGTGTTGTGGGGTTTGGTGGCCGGCCAGAGTTCTATTTTTATTTTTTTGTTGATATAAATCTAGATGTAATTTTAAATTGGAAGTTTTCCTCATCAGAAACTATTTTTAAACACTGCCAAACATTTCAGTCGCTTTGAGGCCAACATGTTGATTAAATCAATTCAGTTTCAGGAATTGTCAGACGTGATTTGCGCAGTTTATCACAGTTAAAAAACCAATGTGTGTATTAATGGAATGTCCTGTTCCCTTGGCTACACAAATAGTCAGTTTTTCCGTTTTAACATTTTCATTTCAGTTTTACCAAAAAACGATTGGATGTAAAAAAAAAATCATAACCGACTTGCAGTCCTAGTTTTAGACAATGGAAGCATTCCTTGAAATGAAGCATTACTGAACAGGCTGTAGGGTTTAATAAAACACAACACATTACTTTCCATAGCTTTCTGCTTTTGTTGTACCTATTCCTGCAATATCTTTTTCAAAATCATCACGATTGTTTTGATCAACACATTCCTGGTCATAAATCAGTTTTGACTAGTTACTTTCATGTCTTCATCTAGATGTCTTCTGAATTCACAGTATCAGCAGTGTCAATCCATCCTGTTTAATCAGAAACATTTAATCGGTTCCTGACTCCTCTCCCAAAGTTCAGTATTTTGATTGGTTCATCTATCCTACCCGCTGTTCTGGCACAGGTTCAGGAGGCAGGAACAGGTTTATGAATACGCATGACAAGCCCCACAATGTAATTAATAAATACATTATTTAGGTGGTTTAGAGTGGAATAAGAAGCAGCAATAAAACCTTCAGTGAAAAGTCTTCAGGCTAAGCAACACAACAGCTTTTAGACAGTCAGCAGATTTCACTAGGTTATAAAGTGCACTTGGTTGACAATGTCCTATGCACATTGAGTAAAAACATATGTGTTGACATGGTTGGAGATAGCAAGCTGTACATCTTGCATCTCCTCTCTAAGCAGAGGGGGTCTGTCAAGTGGATGTTGTGATTACACAGTGCCTCATGCATACTCATAAACCTGGGGTTCATTCAACTAAGAGAACATTTTTAACGAACTACATTCACAATGGACAACGCTAGTTGAACACTTCTGTGCTCCATGAACATTTGAAATATGGCACTTCCATCAAGCAGT
The DNA here is from genome assembly GCF_017654505.1 of Polyodon spathula. Taxonomy (NCBI): domain Eukaryota; kingdom Metazoa; phylum Chordata; class Actinopteri; order Acipenseriformes; family Polyodontidae; genus Polyodon; species Polyodon spathula. The sequence goes on along the minus strand of NC_054534.1, from coordinate 69,072,973 downwards.
ATTAATACAAATATCAAAACAATTGCAGTTGTGATAAAAAAAGATAGCGAATGTGATGTGTTAATGGAATAAATGGGCATTGTCTGCTGGGTTAGCGGAGGTGTGGTAGAATCTTGTCTGGTGTCTAAGGTTTTATTGCTAAGTGTTGAATTATTTGTTGTTGTTTTTTCACAACAGCATTCTTATCTGGTAATTAGAAGCCTGTGGTTCACTCTGTGGCATATTTTAAAGACAGCTGGATTTCTTTATTAATAAAGCAGAAGAATATTTGAAAGCCAACAAACAGCCACCTCAAGGGAGTGCTCCTTTTAAGGTCGTCAGCGTTTTATATTGCTTGTGCCTTTCTGATAAGCAGAAAGATGTCAGAAAGGCATTTAAATTGTTGCAGAACAGAAGTAACATTATGACAACATTCTCACTGCTCCTACAACAGCAGTGTTTGTGGTGGGTGATTTTTAATCAGTCTACTTGTCTTTTGAAGACCACCATCGTTTAAAGAGCAAGTAGCTTCGAATGTCGTTTGAATTGCTATATATATATATATATATATATATATATATATATATATATATATATATAAAATTTTACTAATCAAGTGGTTCTGTTGCTCCAATATTGAGGAAGGCTGTTTAGTAAATAGGACGTAGCCTGCCTGGTGGTGTGCATACATTTACTCAGAAATACATTAAAGAGAGACTTGCATGTAAAATAGAGGTTGGTTTCCATAACTGCTCATATTAATTTTGAAACAGTGAGATATGGTGCTACTTAGATTAGCTGAATAGATGCCAATGTGCAAGAGAGGGTGGGGGATTTTGAACTGAACAGCTGCTTTTAGAGCAATTTCCTTTACCCATACATGACACCCTAACAAGAATATTTTAACATTGATTCACAACTAAATACTGTGCACTTGTACTATATTACATTATGGTTAATACGTCCATAATGTATTAAAGGCAGCTTCAAAACACTTACCATGCACAATGAAGATACGGAAAGTTAAAAGACGACCACATCTCGCAGAAAATCCTGTCGCTGATCCAGCACAGCAGAGCTAGAGTCCACCAGAAACCTGAAATCAGGCCTAGCTTGAATACACGCACATTTTCACACCTTTGAGAAGAATAAAGTCAAATAGCGGGTTAACATTGTTTTTTTTTAAAAGCCATTTATGATAGTGGGGGGTTATTTTTATCCTAGCTTTTGTTTAAAATGATTTACCTGTGTTCTGTTACTTGTGTTGTGTGTCAGTACTAGGTTGTACAGTCACGCAGTTCATCGTTACTAGTAGAGATACACATAACCATGATCTGTTGCCATTAAAGATCTGTCATTCTATAGTAGTTTACCATCTTTGTTTATTCTGTCAAGTTTGATTACCATTTAAGGCACTGGATGGATTAGGTTTCATTTCCCAATCAACATACAACATTGGTACTCTAATTGAACTGCCATATGACTCACAGTTTTGTAACCTTAGTTTGCTTCCCAATTGATTGCCCTTGTACTTTTAACAAACCAGTTGCTTATTAGCAGAACTGAAAAGACCAACATTCATAGTAGCTACGCCTTAAACACAACATAATTGTGTTTTTTTTGTGAAGCATCTCTAGAGCACTAGTTAACTTAGCCCCAACATGCAGAGCTGAATGCACCCAATTATAATCTATAATTTCAACAATAAAGGTAATCTCTAGTGTGGTATGTTGTTGTCATGTACAGTACAAGTGCAATCTATTGAATGTGTTACAATTGTGGATAGTGCATTCATACTATGATTGTGAGCACAGTGCATCTAGTAGTATAAACTGTAATACAATGGAGTGCGCATTCTCTGGGCATTGCACCACCTGGCCCAACCATGTCTCCAAAAATGGTTCCCTAGGGTGTCTGGTATATTATCCATCCATTGATTTACCATGTCCTTTAAAACCTGTTCTGTGTCCATTGCCATTTCACAATGGAGTGGGCAGACCTGTTACCCTTTCTCCCCTACCGCTGTTTAACCTTCATAAACCACCCTTTACAATGCTAAGGGTGAAGTCTGATGATATAGGAATTTCAAGGACATAAAGGACCACCATTTACAGTTTTATTTTTATTATTTTAGCCGATAGTGACACAATACTACTTGACTCCCTTTTTCATAGTCCAAAAGAGGTTGAATGGCCAGCTGTACCACAGTGAAGATCAAGGAGACATGATGTACTTTTGTTTCATCCACTGCAGGGCTGGGAGCTACAGCTAAGGACAAAGGTTTTGCATCACCCTATAGAATTAACACATTTTTCTTCAGAATGTCAAATAAAACCTGTTGAATAATGTGATAACATATTGAATTACATAACATTTTCCATATACTTAACGAATAACTGACAAATTGTAATATTGGACATTTCAAAATCTAAAATGAAACACTGTACTACTATTATGGCTTCGAGTGGACTTTTGCAATATAATTTTTTTAGTTTCTTTAATTACATGAAGTTAAACAAAAATATCTAAATTTTTTTTTTTTTTTTTTTTTTTTTTTTTTTTTTAATTATGTCTCAATCCCAAAATTCTAGGTGATTGAAAAAAAAACTTTTGGCCATAGCTGTAATCTGGTTAGCTAACTTAAGTGAAGTGTCTGGTGGGCTCAACCCTCGGTAGACTTGTCACAATTGGCAACGGATACCCTTGCAGCAGTATTAGACAGACCAAACAGACTGAACTGCTCATCTGTCATCGCTCAAGGCTGGGTAAAATGAAAGCTCACATGGCCACTTTCATCTGCACATTTAGAACATTATTTAGAGCAACAACAACAATTATCTATGAACCCATTTAGTAATAAAAGCAAATGTCCCTAAAAGCAAGATAACTCCAAGGTCACATTTTGGTAAAGCCCTTTTAGAAACAATCACGATCCAGAAAATGTTTCCTACAGATCAATGTGTTTACATAAAATAATACCCCCAAAAAAAGCATTTGAGGAGGGAAACAGATAGCTGATATTATGATAAGATCTGCAGCTTCAGACAAAGATAATGCACAAAGGCAGCTGCCACTGCATAAAAAATTAAAGTGCAGTAGCGATGGGACAGACACGGATTAGCACATGTAGGGAAGTTGCTATTCTTAGCATCCTGTTCTTCTCTGAGATTATCATCAGTGACACGCTAATTCCTGGTTTATTCCAGCACATGCTGACCCCAGTCCTCAACCCATCATAGGGCAAATTATACATCTGGGATGGTTAGTATAGTTTTAATTTGTTGATAACCCAAAGCTCTAATCCAATTTTTTAGACAATACATCTATTTAGTTGTCTACAAAAAATACATTTATGCCAGTTGGAATTCTAAGAAAAGTCCAGGGTGACCTTGGATGAGCCTACGCATGTTGATAATACTGGTATTTGTGTTTCGCCAGCTGTAATTTGTTTGGTTACGTTTCAGCTCCTGTTTTGTGCCAGCAGAAGAATTCCGACATGCTGAAATAGTGTACACTGGAACTAACGGAAATCCGCCTTGAGTTCACTGTCACAGGAAAAAATAATCTACACATTCTTTACACGCTACAAGTCTACCAAGCAGGGATAACAATGGCTGACCGGTAGACACTAGTCACTATATTCCAGTACAGGAACTGAATCACCATACCAGCAAGGAAAAAACACTTGCTTAAAACAATTTGTTTTCAATCCTTGAAGCCTACAAGCTATACTAAGCCTAGTACTTATAGTACAAAAACGACCTCCAAAAATCTCAAAGTTAAGTACAAGTAGCTATTTATAATGGGAGATGCATAGGAATTCCTCCTGCTAAGTAACATTTCATTAAGAGCTCCAGCTCTCAACTTGCCTGGAGCCTATGCATGATGTATATATCTTCAAATAGAAATCATAGTACTTCAAACAGATTACCCTGAATGCTGTATTCATCAATCAAGGACAAAAAAAAAGCAGTCAAACTTAAGATTTTCATGGCTGTAGAAGACAAGCCTAATTTGAACAGCTGCGTCTGCTTTATAAGTAATTCGACATGCCAGCGTCATTGGATTTAAAAAAAGATTCTTGCCAGGGTTGTTTATGAGGGAAGGACGTTGACCTTAAGACATCTCAGAATGTTACTCTGAATGAGAACCTTTGGTGCTAAACAGATGCAGTACTTTTCTTTTAGCCTTGTTGCTTTTCTACTAGCAACACTGAACTGATCATTGCTACTGACACCTTACAAGCTGGTAAATGTGGGGGAAGCTGTGGAGTGAACAAATCTCAGGGTAGCATAGAGCCATCTTCATTTATGAGATAACCACAGTACTCGATTAATATTCATGGAGTATCCTCTACTGTATGTGGTTTCAAGAATATTCTTCAGCACAGCTTAATAGAAAGAATCAGAATCTGGGGGCATATCCCTTAGTGGACAGTCTGTGTCCCCTTCCTTATTTCACGCAATATGTTTACTTATATCTAGAGAAGTGCTTATTCTAATCACTGGCTGGCCCGTCTTGACCTTTAAGGTATTCTCTGCTGACCAACTGAAAAATGAGTGAGTGGGGTATGTTTATGACTTAAGCTGTCTGACTGAAGCCTGGCAGTACCTATGAAAGCAGTCACAAACAGATGCCAGTTGATCCTGTTTACAAACACGGAGAAAGGTATTCTCTCTCTCGTGCGACGGTCCAGCAGTGAATACAACCAATAGGAAACCTGCCTTTCCCTGTGACTGTCCAGTCCTTGGACGACTGAAGGAGACATACTGTAAACCAATGGTGCCGAAGCCTTTCTAAAAGTGTGTGTGGGGTCAAGGTCCAGGGGGGTAGCAACGGTTTTCAGGATTAAATGCACTTATTTCAAACAAACATCTCAAGAAGTAAAACTGTAAAATAAATAACCAGATTACAAAATGAAGCCATAGCATAATATTACACATATTAATTCAGTAAAATAAAGAATTTAAAAAAGAATAAACCGCAAACTTTACCAGAACTTACACTTATTGGCGCTATTGTCCACCATTGAGGACATGAATGTTTACCCCAAATAAGAGCCAACCAAAATGAATGCCCACACACCCCACATAGTTATAAGAAAAAACAGAGACACAAACACAACCGGCTGTTACAGACAGAGGCACAGCCCATTACATGCTTTGTGTACAATTGTATGTACATTTTAACATTACCACTAAACAAGTGTCACATAAAACATTAAAATCTACGGAATCAGTTTCTTTATTTTTTTTTATTTTAATGTAGTCGTTGCCAATTATTTTTTGTTATTTTCTTCCAATTTGAAATGCCCAATTATTATTTAGGCTCAGCTCACCGCTACCCGCCCTGCACTGGAGCGATGAAGATGAGCACACGCTGTCATCCGAAGTGTGGGCCGTCAGCCGACCGCTTCTTTACACACTGTGGATTCACCATGCAGCCACCCAGGAGCTACAGCGTCGGAGGACAACAGAGCTCCCAGGCAGCTAACAGGCAAAGGAATAGATACTGTACAGCAAACAAAAAAAAAAAAAAAAAAGAATTAACAAAAAAAACAAACACCTCACCTTTTTAATTCAGTAATGAGTAACACTGTGCAAGGGATTCCTAGGATCATCAAAGATATGGCATTTATTGCAGGCTTGACAAATGCGAGGCATGTTGTGATCCCAGAGAGAATGGCAATGACAGCTTTAAATCTTGTCCTGCCGAGAGAACATGACAGAGTTGTGACCTTGAATCAGGCTTGTTACACCACTGTACATTAACACAGCCTTACATAATCTGTTTTGAACCTGCATAAACCCCAACAATAATCAATATACAGTAGACAGTAAATAGATCAACAGGTCTAGCCACACACATCATAAATGTAGGACATAGCAGGCCTGCTGGTCAATAATGAGTGACTTTACACAGTTAAAAGTAACAAACCTTTACTGTCTGCTGTATGTTTTCAGCTTGCCAGCACAATCATATTTCAAAATTACGTTTGACCATATTTAGAATGTTCACATTTTTCACCCATTAATGTTTCTGCTTTTTTTTTTTAATAGGATTTAGAAAGATTTGTGTGAACATAGTAATTCTTACCAATCAACAGTTTACTTTTTGACAGGCAATAAGGACCAGTATTTCCCAGCACATCTTTTGGCAAGTCTGCTACATGGAGCCTAGATTCTTTTTTTGTTTTTAAATAAACACTATAGTGATGTCTTTACAATACTGCTGCATAAACGGTACACCCTAAATGTCCTCTATAATTAATTGTTAACTTGCCACCTATAAAATGGTTATATACTGGACATAAACAAAAACCGATACAGTATTTTTAATGACAAAAAAAACATCAGTAATAAGAAGAAACTGCCAAGTTATCTCTCACATTCTAAGCAAAAGGCATGCAATTCTAAACTTTAGCACCACAGAGCAGCAAGCCAGGGAGAAAAACAAGCAAGACTCTTACCTGAAACCTCATCTGGACTATTAATTAAATAAAGGTTTCCCCCCTATGGCCTCTTTAATTTACTTTCAGTTAACTGTATGCCAATTGTCTTGGATTTTAAAGCGAATAGGAGCCAAGAGAATTGATTTTAAAGCACTGAAGCTCATCAGCGCCTTACTCCAATGGGTAGGCATGAACACACTTCTTTAACTTCTGCATTACCTGTCTTTCCTGAAAATCTTTGGCAAGAATCTCTTGGGGAACCACATGCCAATGGCACACATCAAAACCCAGAGGATTGCAAGCTCGTCTAGCATCTGGCCCAGAAAACTCAATGTTGCATGGAAGTAGACAGACCCAATACCTGATTGAGATATAAAAAGAAAATAACTACCTGACAGTACACCAACAACATTACCTATGCTAATCTATAAAAACATCCCCAATTGAATAAAAGTGTTTGCATAGTGTTCTCTCCCAGAGGTGGCCAGTCCATTGGCCCTAAATTGCTAGGAACTGTCATAATGAATATAACTCCGGTCAGCCAATGGTAGGGTGAGTGAAATCCCTGGGGAAGAACTTCACTTATTGCTAACACAACTCACTTTGCTTTTGGTGTATGGGATATAACTACAGTTAAAGAACCTGATGTGCTTATATAAACACAGTATTTTAAGTTACGCCAGACAAAAACTGCCCGGGAGCTGTTGCAGCAGCAGCTTTTGTCCTACAGTCTTGGAATGCTGACCCCTCAAGTCCAGAGATTAAGTTCAGGACCTTAAAGTGGCTTTCAAACAATGACGATGAAGAAGCCTGTGTGTAAAAACTGCAAACAAAACGAACAGTGCTTGAGTTTCCTATGTGGGGAACTCTCCTTCCAGGCTTCTGAATAGGCAGAGATTAATCATGAATAAAACCTTCCTTCATGTTTCAAGTGTTTTCTTCTGAACAGCAATCAACCCTGACACCTTTGAACGACTTTCAAACTAACCTTCAAACTTTTGTATTGCAGTTTCTAATGGGGGGTAGTTAAATACTGTGTGAGGCACTTCCAGTTTACTTAAACACTTTCTGGCATATATACAATACAAATTGTGTTTTCAGCTTGAAGTTCCCTTCCCAAACTGATAAAGTTAGCTAACCCTTCAACTCTCTTTAATCTGCTCTTCACAGACAGATTCCTGTAACTATCAATCACTTGCCAGAAGGAGGGCACTGCTGGGGCCCTAAATCCTTCCCTGAATTCCAGCATCTAGATCAATCAATACAGTGCTAACGCAAAAGGGACAAACAATAGAACACGAAACTAGAAACTATTTTGAAGCAACTAGATGCATTAGTTCTCCCATGTGCAATTGACATAGGAGACCTTGAGGTTTCTTGCAGTCAGTCAGTTTAGCTGAACATATTTGAAATAACCAAACAGGATACACCAAAAAACACTGTAACTGCATACACTGGGTCTCTCCATTGTAAATTCTAACCCAACAATAGAACATTGAGGGTGCTCTATATGTAAATTGTGAACTGAATTGTGGTTGAATGATTTCAGTATAAAAACAAAAAGGACTATGCTAATGGTTTCCAAAACACCACTATTAACAGGCAGCAACTGAAACATAATTCAGGGGGGAGACAGCAGTCCTCTATTTCAATATAACTTATGTTTTGTTAGCAATTAAAGATGCAATACAGACAAGTTATCAAAAACTCTCACAAAGCTATGGTTTCTAATATCCAGTGCATCCTTATTGGTAAGGAAAAAAATTATATATATATAGCTGATCCTGCTAAAAGTACTTCAAATAAAAATGCTTGAAACCAGGGAGCACATTGTTCTCTTACGGTGAAAGAAAAAAAAGAGGTTAAGGAATCTTCTCCCTGAATCAAGTCTGTTTTCATTTTGTTGCTCAAACTTTGCTCATGGTGAAAACTGCTTGAAAAATAAAAAGTTAGGAAGTTGCCAAAAAAAAAAAGTTGACCAAAAGTTATTTGTTACATAACTTAAGTTTTCATTAGACAAAAAACTAGTGAGCCAGGCTTTAACTTTGTTCCACATTCAAATTATAAATGTTTTAAATAACCATTTGAAAACTAAGTACCAAAACAGAAAGTTAACCCTACGATAACTAAATAAATAGTTTCAGCACTGTTTGGCACTGGAAAACTGCAAAGGAAATGATAGGATGTTATAAAAGGGAATAAACAGATATGGTGGAGAGAAATAACTAGTCCGAGAGCTCTGGAAGTAGGTATCTGCGGTAGAGCTGCCACATTACATGGTCCACTTAACTTCCACTGTGGTCCATAGGGGATAGAGCTGCCAACACCACCTCATACAGCACAACTGTACTTAGCTGTGGTTACGGTTTTCAGCAAAATACTGCAGGATGACAGAAACTGGGATGACACCAGGTGGGAAATGATATTAATCTCATAAATCAGGTCTGGTCAGACAACATTCGGCCATGTAAACTGAAATATCGGTTGATTGAAGTCTGAGGGGACATAACTTATCAGATGTCTAAAAAAAGTTCACACATGACTTTTCAGACAGTGATGGCTGTCAGGAAATGAGAGAATATAGTCAATGATGGCTTCCCCTCCATGTCTCCAGATGAATGATCTGACCATGAAAACGGTTTTGACTGGCTCAGGTATGGCAGGTTGGACAGACAGGACTTCAGCTTAATAAATTGTGTTACTGTAGGACATGGTGCAACAGGTCCATCCATAACTATGAAACACTCAATTGAAATATATGCGGGAACACTAAAAAGAAACTAGTAAAATTATTTGTCAAAGAATTGTACTGGTTTATTTGGAGTATTTCATCAATGGAGACACTCGGGAAAGAATTTTACTTGTACATTTTTTTCAATCTCGGACATATTTCTAACAAATAAAATTTTAACTGTTCTTTTGAAGGAAGTAAATATTGACTTGACCTTTAGTAACAGAGGAATAACAAAGCACAGTGTTATTGTAAAACAAGCTTAAAAACATTCTGTACAAGTCCAGTAGTTACTTCAGCTCCATAGGTTACATAAGGTCACATTCGTTAGTCAACTTACCAACCACAACCAGCAGAGTCCATATTAGATATATTCCACTGTTGAAATGTGTTGCATATTGACGGAATAAGCACATTAAAATAGGTGGCAAAATAAAAAACAATATGTTGCTGATCTGGAATGAAATAAAAAGATGGAATCAAAACAAATATTATGAGCTCAGCTTTAATGCAAATTAGCCCTACTGCAATTAAGCAAAAAATAAATTAAAAAAAATGCAAAGAATTCCTCCAAAAACACAAACAAAAATATTGGCTTTTCTACAGTAATACATTAATTCTCTTTTGTATCAATGTCGCCTCGAAGATGATATGCTTTATTAAATAAACGATTAGTTATTTTTTATATTCAAGTTGTACATGATTACATCAAGTTGTAAACAGTCGTGGATGATAATCTCTTTATAATATTATATTTTAATTCAAATAAAAAAAGAAACTATAACTTTAAACTTTGAAGGTCTAGAAAGCAAACGTTTTGAACAGTCTGCTGTACTAGGCTGCACCGTAAGGAATAACTGCTAGCAACTATACTAATGATCTCTATTCAAATAACATGCTCTAAGACGTTTTACTAAAACCCAATAGAAGTACTTTGATATCCTACCTCAAAGCACTCGAAAAAATCCGAAATATTAAATTTTCTAGTCTGCGACTGATTTATTAACATGGGCAGGCTTTAGGTACAATACATGGTTTTGTTTCTTAAGCATTATTTTTTAAAGCTAGCAGTTACAGGTATTAAAAACGCAGTAAACAATCAATAATTTCTACATTGCTGGCAAACGTAACTAAACGCGAAACCACAACACCGAATGCAATAGTGCAATCTACTCTTTGTTGCAACTTTTTTCACCCGTATTCCCCGGTGTAATAACTACTTGATACAATTCGACTGATGCCAACCCCCAAAAATTAACTTCTAAGAAAATGATACATTTCTCCGTTTAATTATTTATTTATTTCTTCTTTTTTTTTTAACAAAACCATATCACTTGTAACGAAGTGTGACTGGTAAAAGCGGTTCGACTTCAAGCAATACAGTGTGCTTAAGCAATGAATGAAAGCAGCCAAACTGAAAATGCTGTTCTAGACAAAATATTTTTAAAAAGACGAAGTAGGAGAATACAAGATGTGTACAGACCGTGTTGTAGAACTCTGCAATGCCAGAATAAATCAGGTAATTGCCTTCACACCAGTCCACCTCAGAGCTACCCGCTTCCAGCTGGTTCCAAAATTTCAGGTTGCTCATGTTTACTTCTTTACTCTACCAAAACGCTTCAGCAGTGTCAGCCTTGAATTGTGTATCTGGCTCTGTTAAGAACGGATGTCAGCTGTTCACTGGGTTAGCATAGTTCAAAGGTTTAAATTTCTATCCTTTTCTGCGAAGGTTTTTTGTTTTGCGTGTTTTGTTTAATCACTTTGTCTTTACCGCTTTAAATCAACTGGTCTCACCATGCGAGTGCCTTTGTCTCTAATATTAAACAGCATTACCGGAGCCTTTTCCGATCACAACTTCCAGCAGCAGCTATTTACCAGCTAAGCGGCATGTGATCCGCGCATGCGTGTCACTAAGCTGATTTAAAAGGAACATAATTGGTTTTCTTTCTGCTTCGGTTTTTTTTTTTTTTTTTTTTTTTTTTTTTTTTTTACTGTACATAAAACTTTGCGATACTAAACGTACAGGAAAGTGGAAGTGACAGTTGACTTCAGATAGCGAGTTGTCAAACAAGCATAACATATTGAGTTTTGCAGATGCTCGATTTATGTTTAGTAATTGCACAGCAACAGTATAGTGTATGATGGGTGACGTTTTGTCTGTTGATAAAAGAAAATGTCAAATGCTCGTAGTAATTGCTACACAGAATGAAGCCAGTGCTATGCCTGTCGGAAAATCAATGCCTTATTAAAACACTGAATGTGTACAGTGGTGGCCATACATATGGATCCCATTTTTACTTTTGATTCGGTTTACCGTGGTCAGTAAAGTGCACTAAACGCGCAGTGTGCTGTTTATTAGCAGACAAGCATGATGAAATCATGGTTAACAAAACAAACACAATAAAATTATAAATTAGGGTATTTTGATGCAGATTAAGTTAAGTACTGAACAATCAAGACAAACTGCAATTTACTGTTCAAGCGTACCGTGGTAATCTTCAGAAAATAAATTCATACGTATAAGTATAACTGGGATTTGTTGTTGTTTGTTGTTGCGAGAAACAATGGTCGCATTCTAAAGTCCGGTCTATTTAAACACAATGAGAAAGCATGCGGGGCAGTGGAAATGTGAGCATAACCAAGCAAGCCTCCATTAGAACGAGTTTGTAATGAGCAGGGAGTACTGTGAGATCAGCACACTCATGTTACGTGTGAATAACAGTACTGTTATGACATTAACCCACTGATCGTAACTAAGGTATAGAGGCGTAATTTCTTGTTTCTCATAATTTGGTGATACAGTTTACTATATCGTTTAAAAATAAGACAGTTAAGCTATGGGTTTTAAAAAAAAAGGCGGATTATCATTTATCTTAATATTATTGCCTATCCCCACACCCACTGGGGGATGTAATGGAGGCAGACATGCATATATGTATGTCACTCTATAAAGTTTAGCATGAAACTACAGAAATGCTTATCTAGTTGTGATGAAACTTGCTAACGACCTTCTTAAACTATTGCCAGTACCTGTGTCATAATCTCAGAATATATGAAGGTGGTTTTCTGTGTGACTGTCTTTATCTGACACACCTGCTGATTCATATATTTATAGAACTGCTTAGCCAAAACTAACAAAACTTGCTAAAGGTATTCTATTATATACAAAGGAGGTAAATAAAAGGTGTCTGTCTGTCCATATGACCGTATGAAGGACTTACATTTTAACATATATCACCTATCTACATCTAGTTTCCTTTTGTGTGGAAACTTGCAAAGCCATCCATTACATTCAGTCCTATGCTTGGTGCTCTGAGTAGTTTAATTGTTCAGTATTACAGTGAGTACCATTTTGGGAACAAGGAGGCAGATTTATTTTGGGATGTTGCATTGCATGGAAATTAGGGATTCAATGTCATGTCAGACTGTTTGGGGCTAGTCATCCATTGCTACTGAAGGGACTTGGAGTTGGGTTGAATCTTGCTTAGGGACAGTGAGTTTGGTGGCAGATGTGGTCGCTCACCCCAGGTGTGTTGGTGGAGTTTTGAGAAGAAGCTCATATGTAATGCTTGCACACGCTATGCCTTGCTGTTAGTCCCTTTAAAAAAGGGGGGTTGGGGGCTCCCAAGTGGCACATCCAGCAAAGGCATTCCACGTGGAGTGCAGGATGTGCCCCATAGACTGGGGATCATAGGCTCAAGTCCAGGCCATGTCATAGCCAACCACAACTGGGAGTTCCCAAGGGGTGGTGCACAACTGGGCGAGCACTGCCCAGGTAGGGATGACCCAGGTCAGCAGGGGAATCCACGAGTCACCGTGCATCAACGACCCCTGTGGCCAATAGGGCACCTGTGGCTCTGCAGTGGAGCCACCAGATCTGTGTTGTCCTCCAGCACTATAGGACTGGTGGCCTCGCTGTGGATCCGCAGTGCGAAAAATGACTGATTGGCAGGAGCACATCTTGGAGGACGCGTGCTCCAGCCTCCACTCCCCGAGTCGGGGGAGCTGCAAGCAGTGAACCGAGGATAAAGATAACAATTGGGTACACTAAATTGGGGAGAAAACCAGGGTAAAAAAAAATTGAAGACAACTACATTTTTTTTTTTTTTTTTAAAAGGGGGGTTGTTTATGTTAATGCACTCGGGTACAGGAGAGTATATTGTCATGTCATAATGTCTGTCAGTATTGAATGTGGAAGGAGCCTTCAAGCATTTTAAAACACTTTTAATTTGTAATGTTAAGGAAGGCAAAGTATGACCTCATATTTGTTAAAAAGAGAAACCAAGTGTTGTCGTTTTTTTTTTTCAAAAATAAACTGTACTTTCCCATGTCTGAAGTGCTACACCTACAACATAATTGGCAATCTAAAAATATAAAATGCCTTGTATAATTTTTTTTTTTTTTTAAGAATAGTAGTTAGAGTGATTCATTATGTACATGGAAGCAAATACAGGAGACTATGTTAAAGCATGACAGAGCTTAGCCAGGCATTCTAACTGTGTACTCTACTTAGGGCTTCTGCTTATCTTTCATTGTGCTGAGAATGTTGTGGTTTCACACTTTCTTACATACATTTAAGATAATGCAGGATTTCAATTGCACGACTGTAGATGAGCTACTGTATCCTTGTACCTTTGTTGTAGGTCACTGGGTCTCATTGCAGGTAGACCATTGGAATGAGTTTGAACCACAACACAAAGTATTACAACATATTAAGTTGTTTCATACTGGTTCTATGCCTTGTGTATAAGGCTGCCATGTTGGCATATTTTAATAATTACCTGCACTAAACAATATTTTAACAAAGGGCAGGGCCTTACAAAAGGTACTTTCTTTTTTGTCCACATGTAGAGTATGAACATTTGTAATGAAAGATGTCCTTTTCTGCTAATGGGTGTCAGCCATACCCTGGAGGGGGTAGTGCATTTTAGTTTCTCCCAAGTGTGTTAATTGGATTTAACTCACAACAGTGAATAATATTTTTGGACTCAACTGACCGGGACTGTAATAAAAACAGTGACATAAAGGTATTAAAACAACATTGTTTCTTACTGCCAGTAGAGGAGTTCATAATCTTCAAACTATTACAGACTGTGCGTTCTGCAGTTACTCTTGACAGTAACACCTGAATTGGACTCTGCTGACAGTTTTATATAAATTTGCTTTTAGCATACCTATTGGAGTGCTGCTTTAATACAAAGTGATGCAGGGAGTTGCCTTGGGGAATCTGAAAAAGTAGAGGTGAAAGTGAAAAACACAACAAACAACATGTCAGAATGTTTCATATTTGAAACCAAGTTGTTATAGGGTTAAGTATCTAAATACAAATTGTAACTTGTCGCTGGTTAGAAAAATCAAGTCATGAAATACATGAGTTGCAAGAGCAAACTTTATCCATTATACTGTGAGAACTGATTATTTTTATTTAAAGTAGTTTTTTGTGTGAGGGACTGTTTTTAACATGCCTTTTCATCCTGTGCCTTTCTAGTTTCAGGAATCATGGGAGTCATTTGCATGGGACTCCAAAGGGGCACAGCAAGTGCTTGTTTCTTGTAAAAGGTTGCTAGGAAAAAGTTCCCAAGAACAGTCTGTTTTTAGATGTCTTTACCATTCAATTCAACTGCAATAATGGAATGCAAATCTGTTTCCTTCAGCAATAAGATGAACACATGATGTCTCTGTTCAGAAAATGTATTACAATAATTCACCTTAATTATTCGTTTCTGCTCAACAGTGCACGCCGGCTTAAATTTTCTAAGATGTGTATTTGCAACAACACAAACAAAGCATGAATACAGTATAAAAAAATACTTTGTTGCAAATAGCATGTGTATATTCCCTGCAGCTCAGGATACTGTTGCAGTGTTGGCTACTAATGCAAAGATAATGACAATTAAGAGCATGGTAAAGCATAGTTTAAAAAAAACAAAAAACATGGTTAGAGTAATAACATGGGGATTTGTAAAAGTACCATGCAAATGTACCATATTAAATGTTTTTAAGGGTGGTACTCATGTGCTCTAGTAAGAGGCAATGTGTGGTTGGGCAGTCATGTCTTTTTTGTTTTCAGTGAAGCAAAAAAAAAAAAAAGGCACACATACAAGGATGAAGCAAGCTGTTGTTTCAAGGTTCAATGCACATGACATTTACATTAGTTGTCGGGACAATGGTGAGAACTGAAGTTAACAGCAACTGTTTAATTATCACATTTATAGTCGTGACCTAATGTGCCCACCCTTTATTGCAATGCATGCAAGGGAATCTAGTGGACATTATGGGGTGATTCAATTAAAATATACTACACTTTATTTGAATATCAGAATTGATTCTGGTCCAGGGTCCAAACACCACAACTGTTTGTGAAAGGGTGCTTATAGGCTCCAGCAAAATACCTGGGGTTTTGGTCCTCTGCAGCACTCGCATAAACAGTTTTGAAAGAAGC
Organism: Polyodon spathula; assembly: GCF_017654505.1. NCBI lineage: Eukaryota > Metazoa > Chordata > Actinopteri > Acipenseriformes > Polyodontidae > Polyodon > Polyodon spathula. The sequence goes on along the minus strand of NC_054534.1, from coordinate 69,057,370 downwards.
AGTTATACCACTAATTTTCATTTTTAATATCTGTTAACATACGAGATTAAAGAAAGCTCTGCTATGCTGTCTAATTTGTAGATATAACTCATTTAAAACTACTCTGCAGCGATGACAATTTTTCAGTACAAAAGACTTTGTTCTCTCATACTGATCCCTTGTTTCAGGCTTTCAGCCTGTTACATGTATTTGAAGGCCACAGTCACTAACCAATTATAGCTTTTAGGCAAGTGCTATATAGACAGTGGTGTAATTGGTTTGCATCCGGTATTTCAGCAATAATAAACATCCTAAGGAGAAGACATTTGGCAGGAAACTATTGAGTTAAGGTTTCCCACTGTGGCATGGTCAAATCCATTGGCCATGGTTCTACAACAGGACACAAGCTTAATTAAAAAAAAAAAAAAAAGGAATTCAAAAACCTGTAATGTTACTTTTGTAACAATGTGACTCATATCCGAGAAAATTCAAAAAATGTACTTACTTTTAAGACTTCTTATTCTAATAAAGACATTTTTTTCTCGGTTTTGTAGGAAACAATTTTTATAAACATCCGTAAAAAATATCTGTTTTGTAGAAAAAAATTTTACATTTTTGAAACTTTTAAAAATTATAAAATGGGTATTGTAAAAAAATTTATGGGCACGTCACAGTATTTTTAAAAATATAGTTAATATATATATATATATATATATATATATATAGCATTTCATATTTCCGTATATAAAATATTTAAAGACAAAATGTACAGTGTAAAGTTTGCTAGATATACAAATGTGTCCCTTTTAGTCACATTTGAAATTCTCTACTGGGAGATGGAAAAATGGTGCACTGGGTTTAAAGGTCATGTACTTAAAAGAACTAAAAAAAACTAATTTCAATTTGTGATACTATATAACCGTTTATACTGCAATTATACAGTATGATATATACTGTACAATTGCTGTTTAACATTTGTCACTGGTTTTCAGAACATGACATTTAGCAATCTAGATTACCCAGTACATTCAACATCTCAACCACTATATTGGTTATTGGGACATTTTACAATACTAATTAAAATTCACTGCCAAAAGAATAGCCCAAAATCACCTCAGTTTACTAGAGCCATATAGGCTATGTCCTCCTTGCCTGCAAAACTTTTCAGAAATTTTCTTTACTGTACATTGAGACACTGTCCATGGTGGCCACTCAAGGTATGGACCAGGTCATTTCTTTTGGTAAACACACGCAGCACATCCATCGGGTAGGAAGCCAGAATACAGGTTAACAGGGAACATGGTGTTGGTAGTTCCGAACATTGCCTTTTGTTTGTACATTTTGGAATACTGTACATGTATAAAGTGTGTTTTGCTCTCAAACACAGACTAATTAACTTCTGGTAAGTTCTGCAATCAGAAAACCCACCAGTTAGTTACAGTGGCTCTCAAAAGTATTCACCTCCCTTGGACATTTCCCACATTTTTTCCCAGCAATTTTCAACTCTTTCCACATATTCTCAATTGGATTGAGGCCCGGGCTTTGACTGGGCCATTCCAGGACATTGACCTTTTTGTTTTTAAGCCACTCCAGTGTGGCTTTGGCTGTATGTTTGGGGTCATTGTCCTGCTGGAAGATAAATCTTCCCTCAAGTCCCCGGTCTCTTGCAGACTTCAGCAGGTTTTCCTCCAGGATTTCTCTGTACTTTGCTGCATCCATTTTGCCCTCTATCTTCGCAAGCTTTCCAGGCCCTGATGCAGGGAAGCATCCCCATTGCATGATGCTGCCAACACCATGCTTCAAGGTAGGGATGGTGTTCTCAGGATGACGTGAGGTGTTAGGCTTGCACCAAACATAGCACTTAGCATTGAGACCAAAAGCTGTTTTGGTCTCATCAGACCATAGAATCTTCTTCCACTTGGTCTCAGTCTCCCACATGCCTTCTGGCAAACTCTAGCTGATATTTGATGATTTTTTTTCCCCCAACAGTGGCTTTTTTTTTGCCACTCTCCCATAAAGAAGAGTTTTGTGAAGTACCCAGGCTATTGTTGTTGTATGCAGTGACTCCCAGCTCAGCCATGGAAGACTTAACTCTTTTAGAGCTGCCATAGGCCTCTTGGTGGCCTCCCTGACTAGTGCCCTTCTCGCCCGGATACTCAGTTTTTGAGGACGGCCTGTTCTAGACAGATTCACAGTTGTGCCATATTCTCTCCATTTCTTAATAATGGACTTCAGTGTGCTCCAGGGGATATTCAATGCCTTGAAAATGTTCTTATATCCTACCCGATTGGAGCTTTTGAAGAACCTTATTCCGGATTTGCTTTGAACGTTCCTTCGTCTTCATGATGTAGTTTTTGTTAGGAAATGTACTAACCAACTGTGGGACCTCCCACAGGTGTATTTAACCTGAAATCATGTGAAACACCTTAATTGCACACAGGTGGACTCCATTCAACTAATGATGTGACTTCTAAAGGCAATTGGTTGCACCAGAGCTTATTTAGGTGTGACATAGCAAAGGGGGTGAATACTTATGCTATCAGTTATTTTCTGTTTTATATTTTTAATTTAGAACAATTTGTAGATTTTATTTTTCACTTTGACAGTATGGACTTTTTTGTGTTGATCAGTGGCAAAAACTCAAAATTAAATCCATTCTGATTCCATGTTGTCACACAATAAAATGTGGAAAAGTCCAAGGGCGGGGGTGAATATTTTTGAGAGCCACTGTATATAGTACATAAAAAGGTTCCCTACTTCCTCCCACCAACAAGGTGTGGGTTTAATGCAGAAGTCATTATTTTTTATGAGCACACTCCACAAGAAAAGCTTGAGCAAACACTTTTTTATTTAGTTTTTACATGTTAAAGATTTTATTTCTGGCTGGATTCTGATTTGGATGTAGAGGCTCTCAGAGAAGACAGACGACGCCTCTTGGCGATCTGTTCCTGGCGTTTCTCCTTTGCCTCCTACAAAAACAAACATGACATTTAGAAATTTTGATAATGCTTCTTTGCAACACTGCTTACACAATGTATGGTCACAAGAATAGTCACAACAGGGCAGTGACAGGACTCTTGTAAATATAGGTTGTACATATACTTGTTACAACCTTGTCCTTATTCATTACATTTAAACAAACATCTGGCCAAGTTATAAAACACCTATATCACCTAATAAATCTTGAATGAAAAGCCACTTCAGAAACATGACAGATTGCAACCACACAGGTCGATCTGTTCTCAATAATTTAGCTATGTGACCCATATGGGCGCCTACTTAAGAAAGATAGGAAGACAACATAACTCTTACCAAGAAGTTATCATATTCACACAATTCAACTGAAGAGTGAAGCTTGAGTTGAATTATATGGAGCTACATTTACATCAGGCACAATCTTGCCATTTAAGTTGTATAGATATAAAATGGGAAATAAATATTACACTTGCTAGTGAAATTAAACTGTTGTTGGGCACAAACTTTTTACAATACTACTGTATATTTGTTTCCAGTGTTCATACCTTCATTCTCTTGGCTAGCAGCTTGGCATAATCAGATGCTTGCTCCTTGTTCTTCTGAGTGCGCTGCTTCTTCAGGGCAATGCGCCTGCGCTTGTGCTGCAGGACACGGGGAGTCACCAGGCGCTGGATCTTGGGGGCCTTGCTTCTGGGTTTCTTACCTGCAAGGATGGGAAGGCAATTTAGCAACAGCCAATACAGTAAAAATCACTTCAATGTACTGATGTTTTATTTATATAAAATGTGTATTATACGTTGCAATGTATGGGGGTTCTGAAAAGAAAAAAAACATGCAACAGAACGCAGCGCACCCACCTTCCTTTGTCAGGGGCCTCCTCACAACATACTGGCGCACATCATCCTCCTTGGACAGGTTGAAGAGCTTGCGGATCTTGCTGGCCCTCTTAGGACCAAGACGGCGAGGGACGGTGCTATCGGTCAGTCCTGGGATGTCCTTCTCGCCTGCAAAACAAAGGTCCTTTCAGTACTTTTCTTTATTGTATCATTAAAGGTGATCTGCCCTCATGTAACCGTATGTCGGACCAGGTCCGACTTTACAATTTTCCCTTTCCAATCCGACATCATCAAAAAGGCATAAAGCACAGGTCTCCAGTCATTTTTTCTCCGGGAAAAGCCAAGAAAACCTTTTAATGGCCGAATGAAGTGGGAGAAAAAAGGGCATATCTGACAACCCCATGCACCACAGAGATAACATGGACACAAACAAAGGAGATAGCTGCTTCCGCATCCAGCATTCAAAGAATATCACAGACATTTGCAGAGCTTTTTGAGATGTTACAGTAATACAATAACAACTTGGATTGCATTACTGAGGAGTTTGGTGATAAAACAAGTGATCAGGAGAGGACTTTTCAGCATGCACGTCTATAAAGAGGTAACAAACACAGCAAACAAGGGATGGGGCTTGTTTGCAGATGCAGTATTTTTGTCCTTTTGCCATACACTACCTTTTGAACCTGTTTTACACTGAAAAAAAAAAATGTAAACAGTGCGTGTGAAAATAAACTGAACCTGACGTGCCTGACAAGCACTGAATAAAATGGACCGCTAAGGGTTAAAAGGTATATTTATTTCCTTTCATTTCATACATCCATACGTAAATGTCAATGGTTCAGAGATAAGATCATGTCAATTCATGGTTTATAATGTTGTATAAACTGTAGGTTTAGATTACCGCTTACAAACATAACAACTTACAAAAAGTATCCAAACAGTGCAAAATACAGTGAAAACTGAATTGGGAGGGTCACATTAAACTTTAAATAAGGAGCCGCTGTCAGCCAATCATAGGCCATAATAACATCCCTCCAGACTACTGCTCTGTGGCAGTGAGCAGGGTTCGGAAACCGGCGGCTCACAAGGTCTTTTGTGGCAGCCTGGGAGCATAGTTAATTAATTTTATTTTCAATTTTATAAAATGTATTTTCTGGCACTTGCACCATCTTGACTCATTTGTTGCTGGGTAGATTTTGCACAGCAAGCCTGAATGAGTCACTGGTTGCTAGGCAGCAGTATACACTTGCGCAGCTGCTAGCCAACAAACGCATCAAAGCAGTCTACAACTGGTTAACGTGGCAGGAATTTAAGATGATGAGAAACAATTATGGATACATTTGTAATTAAGAGGTAAAGCTTCCACTCCAACAGCAGAAACGAGTGCTAGTGGCAGTCATAGTCGAGACGTGGAAATATCAGAGGAGCCAGAAGCCAAAGAATCCTGACCAGTCAGACGTTTGGAGCAAGAAAAACGCTGACTTCAGCAAAGTTGGGAAAATGACTATTGCTTTGTGGAGAGCAATGGAAATTTGATTTGGGAAAACTTGTGTCATACACAACTGATGGTGCTGCAGCAACGACTGGCTCTGCTGTTGGATTCTCAGCTTTGCTGCAACGCCACCTGTTGGGATTTGTTTCACACAGACAATCAATCGGCTGTATGCTTTCCGTGGTATTTATCCACCAGGAAAGTATGTGTGTGCAAATGGAGTGATGTGATGCAATGAAAGTCAGCGTCAGTTTCTAAGCCGGGATAATGTTCTGAAGTGATTTGTCTCTCTACTGCCGCATGCGATTGCTTTTCTGAAAGAAAAGCTGAAATTCTCTGAATTTTCTGTTGGAAAATGATGCTTGGTTGGGAGACCTTTACTTTGACAGTGATCACAAGACACTTGAATTTGTCATTACAAGGACATGACAAAACAGTTGCTGATTTGGCCAAAACACGGTCGCCAGTTTCGACAAACTAGATTGGTTTACCAACCAAATGACAGAGTCTGATTTCACTTGAGTATACCGGATACCCTTTTAAACGGAAACGGATAAGAGAATTGTTTGTTTAATTTGGAATGCAGTAATGTGAGTAATAAACTGACTCAGTTGTGATTGAGCAGTTGGTTGAAACAATTTAACAGCAAATGCTGTATTTTTTCTGAATAGAAATGTGTAAATATAAAACCAGAGGAGTCAGCAATATGAATCCAGAATGTAGAGTTTTTATGATGGACTGTTTTTTGGATGATGATAATATTATCAGTAATAAAACTAATTTGAATGAGATGGATGCAATAACTATCAATTAAATATGCAATTAAAACCAAGATTAGGAATTTGAAATCGTGAGATTGTCAAACAAAGCCAGTCCATCAGTTTGTGGGTACCACATTCTTTACAAGTACAATCTATTTCAGAAGTAAATCTGAAAATGTTACAAAAACTTAGTTTCATATACGATATGTTACTGGAATTTCAGTAAGGTAGACATTTGTTTATCTTTGAATTTGACCAGTTTCCAGGTTGTGAAAAATGACACCTATCAAGCGTCAACCTGGACTTCCAAACCACTTTTGTAAATTAAATATATTTGAAGTGCCAGCATCACAACTTTAGGCTACAAACTGTAAACCACCAACTATATACAGTGGCTCTCAAAAGTATTCACCCCCCTTGGACTTTTTCACATTTTACTGTCATGAAGACAAAAGAACATTCAAAGCAAATCCAGAATAAGGTTCTTCAAAAGCATCAATCAGGGGTAGGATATAAGAACACTTCCAAGGCAATGAATATTCCCTGGAGCACAGTAAAGTCCATTATTAAGAAATGGAGAGAAAATGGCACAACTGTGAATCTGTCTAGAACAGGCCATCCTCAAAAACTGAGTATCCAAGCGAGAAGGGCACTAGTCAGGGAGGCCACCAAGAGGCCTATGGCAGCTCTAAAGGAGTTAGTCTTCCACGGCTGAGCTGGGAGACACTGTGCCTAAGGCAACAACAGCCCAGGTGCTTCACAAAACTGGCCTTTATGGGACAGTATGAAAACAAAAAGCCATTGTTGAAAAAAACTCACATAAAATCTCGGCTAGTTTGCCAGAAGGCATGTGGGAGACTCTGAGACCAAGTGGAAGAAGATTCTATGGTCTGATGAGACCAAATAGAGCTTTTTGGCCTCAACGCTAAGCGCTATGTTTGGCGCAAGCCTAACACTGCACATCATCCTGAGAACACCATCCCTACCATGAAGCATGGTAGTGGCAGCATCATGCTATGGAGATGCTTCTCTGCGTCAGGGCCTGGAAAGCTTGTGAAGATAGAGGTCAAAATAGATGCAGCAAGGTACAGAGAAATCCTGGAGGAAAACCTGCTGAAGTCTGCAAGAGACTTGGGATTTGGGAGAAGATTCATCTTCCATAATGACCCCAAACTTACAGCCAAAGCCACACTGGAGTGGCTAAAAACAAAAAGATCAATGTCCTGGAGTAGCCCAATCAAAATGCTGGACCTCAAACCAATTGAGAATATGTGGGAAGAGCTGATAATTGCTGTTCACAAAAGGTCCCCATCCAACTTGATGGAGCTTGAGCAATTTTCAAAGAATGGGCAAAAACTGCAGTGTCCAGATGTGCAAAACTGGTAGAGACTTATCCAAATACTAATGGCTGTAATTGCTGCCAAAGGTGCCTCTACCAAATATTGACTCAAGGGGGTGAATACTTATGTAATCAATTATTTTCTGTTTTGTATTTGTAGTTAATTTAGAACAATTTGTAGATTTTATCTTTCACTTTGACATTATGGACTTTTTTGTGTTGATAAGTGGCAAAAACTCCTAATTAAATCCATTCTGATTCCATGTTGTAACACAGTAAAATGTGGAAAAGTCCAAGGGGGGGTGAATACTTTTGAGAGCCACTGTACATAACTGCCGAGTGGAAACTTTGGACACCCTAGCAGACCCATGTGAAAAAACATAACAAAAACTTTGAGACTAATTCCTTGACTCCTTTCCCTGTTGCCATCCCAGTACACTAACCTTTCTTGATGATGACCAAGTTCAGCACACTCAAGTTGGCATCAACGATGCAGCCGCGGACAGACTTGCGCTTACGCTCGCCAGTCCTCCTGGGGCGGTAGCAGGAGTGGCCCTTGCTGAGCAGCAGACGCACACGGCCGTGGGTCAGCACACCCTGCTTCATGGGGAAACCCTGCTTGTCGTTGCCACCACTGATTCGGACAACATAGCCCTACAACACAGAAAAGGAATTAGTATGAGCACTTTGCTGTAACAATACAAATGTATAGTACATAACCTCAAGTCTAAAGCGCCAAACTAACTTAAATTTCATATTTTGACAGTTTCTGGAACTGGGTTGCAACTTAATAAAATCTTCTTTCCCATTGTCTACTGCTTTGAAATGATGGTCATATTCAGAAAAGTGTTAGCATGCTTGCAAATGCCTTAGGAACACATAGCCCAGACTGGCAGCATCCCCCTGTGAAAGTGTAACTTAGCACTTACAAAACTTTGCCAGTTTTTTGCTGTTTATTTGTTTACTCAATTTCAATTACATTTACAGTACTATGAGGAAACAAGACTTTCACCCACAACTTCCCTAAACCTATAAAAAAATTAATATTTAACTCAGTTTTAGTCCTGCAATAATACCATTTGATGCATTCCTTATAAGCGCGCTATTACCAAGTAACAAAAAATATGTATGGATAAATGCTGCTGAACGTCCTACCTTCCACTCCTCACCCAGAGGATCAGCAGGGACCTCGGTGGCCATACGCTTCTCATAGAAGGTACGCAGCTTGCGCTCATCATCAACTTCGATGAGCTTCTGGCAGCCAGTGGCCGGGAAAGAGATGTTCAGCTAAACAGAAGCAAGATAACACATTCGTATATTATAAACAAACGGGTAACACTTTCCGTTAAGACAAACTTCTAAATAAAGTTAAAGACTTTCACTGTACAATGACCTGGTCTGCTGGTATTTCATTTCATAGCGACTTGGGATTTAACGGGTTAGGGGTACTTTATTGACACAACCGAAAACTGAGTTAACAGGCTGAAACAACCTCGATTAACTTGGAATAAAATACTTCTCAACATAAACAAATCTGAAACTTGCTGAAGCAGAGGTCCAAATATTTCTTAATGATCAGCTAAACGACTCCAAAATCGGCAGCCTACAACACGTTACAGTGCAAACCAAACCTGTAGCAGTAAACTACAGCAGTCAACACTGAATCCTTAACCGATTCTCTCCCTGCCTACATGGCAATATGGATACGAACTCGTCACCTAAAAGTAAGCAGCCTGATTCGCACCTGACGTTAGCATGATACACAATGTATGACAACTGGCTTTATAAGTTTGGATGCATCTTATGATAGATCACTGCAGCTTTGCAGTTATGATGGAAGGCCTGCTTTCTCTAGTTCACGCAGTTTGCTAGTTGATTTCTTGCTTTATACCAAGTTTGTCTACACAGAAAAAAAACCCGTAAGTCGTCAGAAAACATAGGTTTCTGGATTTGAAACTTTGTTACGTTAGAGCAATACACTAAACCACCCACAGTTTCAGAAAACTGCAGACACACTTCTCTGGCAGGAGGCAGCCATGTTTCTTAGACTCCGTTTTCGCAAGCAGTAGCTAACAAAATCTACATCCATCTGCTTTTTATAAAAAAAGAAACCGAGACCAATTTGATTATTTAAAGCTATGAAGGATGTGAAGTTTCCATTTTTGGGGGTATGACGGGGCTTATTTCACAGCTTAAACGTTAAAAATGGATTTCATCTCCCCTCACCTTCATCTTACGGAACTAACTCCACTCAGATCTGCCACTGAAAAGAGAGCGGATTTCCGTTCCGACGTCTCACATAGACGCGACGCACTATCGCGACAACTCGTCCAGTTTGCTTCAACATGGGATTTCAGACATCCGTGATTTTTTTTTAGGCATATGAGTTTAGAAACTGAGGCCATTTTGGCTCCAGTATAAAGTAAATATAGTATAATACATAGATGTGTTGCAAATACTTATCTGTAAACAAAGTTGTTCCTCCTCATGTTTTGTAATGTAAACTGTATCGGGCCTGCATTTTGTAATACAGCAAGCTGAATTTCCCTGTTGTCAGTTCAGATTCAGTTATGATTTTGATAAATTGGTTGTATACTCAGTTGGCAGGGACTTCCATATCCAAAAGTGACCTAAGTACTGATTTCTCACAAAGGATTCTCTCACAAATGCTGACATTATGGGCCATTTTGGATAATAGATTTTGTTGTAGATTTCCATCCCCAACTTTCATGAAAGAATCCCCCCCTCTCAGCCCAGCGAGCACACATTGACAGGATTTGCCCTGTACACACCTTTCTAGTTTTCGTTTCCATTTTAAGAAAACCTCAGTTGAAGAAATATAGGTTCAGCTTGGTTAAAATGCAGTAAACATGTGATGCAACACTTTTGGCCACAGCTGTAGCCTTGCAATTAATATACATGAGCCTCGCAGAACACACACACACACACACACACACACAAGACTGGAGCCAGCTTCTCTCAGTTGCCTCCGATCCCTCTCTAGCCTATGATCTATCTTCCCAGTCTGCTGGTGTCGGGCAGAAGCGGAACTACAACCTCAGGACTCGAGGGTGCCACTTCAACCCCGGCGAGCTGGTCTGGGTCTTTAGCCCCAAGAGGGGCCGTTGCCCCAAGCTGGACATCCACGGGCTCAGGCCTTGCCAGGTCCTGGAGTGGATTGGGGAAGTAGTGTACTGGGTGCAAGGTGGTCCTGCACCGGAACAGGATCAGGCTGAGCCGGCGACCCCTGACAGTTCCCTCCTTTCACCTCCTGATTCGCCTTGTCCCGACAGCCCCTTGCCTGGGGGCTTCGTACTACTGGGCTCTGCCCGTCCGTCCTCTGTGGCTGACAAGGGACCAGCACCTGTGAGGAGACCACAGCCACAACGACGCCATCGGCTTCAGGGCCGTTTTCGAGACTTTGTCCTTCCCTTGGGGGCGAGGGACAAAAGGCAGGGCTATGTAAGCAAAGGTGCACCACACTTGGAGAATGCTTGTTTAGCTTCATGGCTCCAACTCTTTGGAACGCTCTTCCAGTTTTGGTGCGTGTTGATCCCACCGTCGCTCGCTTTAAAACAACTCTCAAGATCCACCTGTTCTCTCTTGCTTTCCATGCTCTTAAAGCCTGATATCTGCTATTAGCTGCTGTGTTGTTGCCACTACTTCATGTATTATGTTACTGTCATGTATTATACACGTTCCACTGTATTTAATGTACTATTGCATGTATTATATACTTTTCACTGTATTGAATGTATTATACTTTTTTTTGGGGGGGGGGGCATCATGTTACTAACACCTTTTCAAGGTCAGAATACATTAATCTTTCTCATCAGCCAGTAGTTATTTCTGACCACATGGGTAATAAATTTATTCTGGAATGTTTTCTACTCCTAAAAGCCCATTTGTATTTCAAGGTGGTCCTTGATTTTCAAGTTCGGCAACAGATTCTCCAGATTTTTTATTGTGCCTCTTTTTATTTTCACAAGTGCAGTGGTATCCACAATATTGTTAATTTGCTGCAGATGCTGAATAACAAAGCGGGACTATCCCCAGATTACATGATGACGTTGGCAGTGTTAGAATGGCTGCAGATACCAAAATACACCATTCAAATGTCATACCCTTCAAATAAGCATGTTATGTGTTCAGCTTGCTAACATGATAATATTTGAAAATAACAGACAGATAGTAAGATAGATAAAAAATAAAATAAAAAACTAGTGATTTGCTTATCTTTCTGGTGTAATATAGGCCAGGGTCCTCTAGAGGGAGCCAAGTAGAAGTGTCTGTTTCAACTTCACAGTCCATAGTTTGGTGTCTAATTCTAGGGTTTTATTAACTAAAGTAAATATGGCTGGTGTGGTGACATTAGTTAGGAGTGGAATACCATGCAGCTGCATCACTTCTTCGTACAGTATGGCTGTTAGGATTCCATAGTGCCTGGCTTCCGTTCAAATATATTGTAAAACTAACTTACAAACTGTACACATTACTGTTGCTTCATTGTGTGCTCAGTTTTATTGTTGTGGTTTGTTGGACACTGCATTCGATGCAATAGCAATCATTGCAGTTACCATTGCAGAAATCTATTATTTGAACCAGTCATTCTGCATTGGCAGTAAATGAACAACACTGAAGAACAGACATTGTTCTACTTACTCAGCAAAAGCAAGATATTTAATAAGCACTGTAAGCAGTGGTGTAAAACAGGAAACCAACAGTGGTAGCAAATACTTTTTGGAGGCGCTCTGGTAATAAAGTGAGAAAGTTCTTTGTGAATATTGAGAGAAAATGTTGCAAGATTCAAAATGTATTTCTATGACTTGATTTCATCACAAGATATGTAACAGGTCTCTGCAATATTTCTGTCTTTGGGGACAGAGCAATGGATCAGCCTTCTTTAATGGATTGCATAATTTGAAAAAAGATGGAATTTCTAAGAGCAGCAGCTCAAAAGGTAAAACAAATCCATTTAAAAAACCCCACTGCCACATCATATCCTTTAGAAGAAGAGGAGGCAAGTTAGAGAGAAGACATGGGACAAAATCACCTCCTCCCACCCATTCTGCATGTAACCAAATCAGTAAACACTGCATTAAAATCAGAAGAAATGTCATTTATTGCATTACAATTCAGAAGAGGCCATTTCACATACATGAAGCTATTTGAAAGAATACGCTAACCATTTTTTTTTTGTTTTTTTTTAAAGGAACTGTTGAAACTATACAGATTTTAAACGGCACATACTGCAACTTTAAAACTGGAAAAGTTAAAATATACAATTTCATATGTGCTGGTATTGCTCGATATAAGGATGTTGCAAAACAAGTAAAGATAACCCCTTAGGCCATTTAATGTACAAATTTGAGCAGTGCGATTTCAAGCCTTATTCTTAAAGATTGTACATAATTCACACTTCTTGATTAATATCCCATTTCAATGGAGTTGTATCAACATAATTACACCCAACTCAAGTGTTAAACAGCATTTATTTATTTTAAACGCCACCCTCATTCTGGACAGGAAACACTAATCTGGTTAATGCACTACAGTGTTCAAGCCGCTGGAATGTATTTAACAAATGGTTACACTGACAATCTGAAAACGCATTCACAACACTGTAATCATTTAAGATTTGAGGGCCGATTACAAGACACACAATGGACAGTATAAAACATATTTTTTTCTTTTACAGAATGTAATATTAGAATACAGTTGAAAGCTGCACGGGCTAAGTATAGACTGTATTCTTTTGTAGAACATAGCCACCACAGGGGGGCTTTTAAGACTGAACCCTAACAGAAACCCTAACAAGGAGCTATGCACTACAGAGGGTAGAAAGAAAAAAAAATAAAAAATGTTATTATTTATTCTTCATGGGGGGAAAAAAAACCCAAACAAGTGAAATGACTTCAAAATATAAGAAAAAAAAAACTTTTAATTTGAACTGAAACAGTTTCTTAGGGCAAGATTCTATTGAACTTAACAATGACAACCTAACAATGCTGCACAGTCAACTTCTCCCAGGGACAATCTTGCAAACAAGCAGAAGCAGCTGTGACAATGGCTATGTGATAACCTGGCTGAATCTACTCCAGCCCAGCCTGTCCCACCAAGCACGTCCTACTGAGCAGTGGCTTGTGATGGGGCAAATATTAAATACAGGTGAAGGGATCGACCACAAATACCATAATACATGTACATAGTGTAGCTAAAAGCTGGAGGAATGAGTTCCAGTCATTCTCCTTAAGCCTGGCAGTCAATTAAAGCATTAAACAAGAGTTAGATCTAACAATTCTGTAGGGGAATAATGCAGCCTTTTGGAAAAGGAGTGGGAGAAAAAGCATGAATCAAAGCAATCCCTCTCTTTACACAACACCACTGTGAAAAAGGAGTCCTGCATTTATGCGAAGGAGGCAAGTAAGCCAAGGTTGTGTGGTCGTAATGGCCGTGGTAGGTGTCGAGCTCACTTTCCTCTAGTGGTTGCCTTTCTTTAGCTCCTGTGGCTGCTCCTCAGATCACCGGCGCCCCAAAGCATTTCAGGCACCACTGGACACTCTTGCTTGGAGGGGCATCCATCCTGCTCAGGGCCTTGAGCTGCTCCGGGCTCAGCATGTCATATGCCTGTTTGTACTCTCTGTCAAAGGCCTCTGAAACCACATAAGTTTGAATTTTAATGAATGATTTAAAAATAAACATAAAATTCACATTTTGGTCCGTTATATAACAGGTTAACTGAAGTTAATTTGAGCGTGACAAGAATGTCTGACATCAGATGTTCAATAGCAGTATCCATCAAATACAGCTGCACATCTAATGAATTAATTACATATATATGTATACACACACACACACACACAGTGCCCATAGTAAGTATTCACCCCCTTGGATGTTTTCACAGTGTGTTGTGACACCTGACATCTTGATGCATTTAAATGGGATTATTTTCCTTTGTTTTACACAACCTGCTAAACACTCTGAAGAGGCAAGAGAATTTTTATTGTGAAACAAGTTAATGAAAAGGCACGCTGTCAGTGTCACATTCATGCTGAAACGTACAGTGGCTCTCCAAAGTATTCACCCCCCCCCCCCCCCCCTTGGACTTTTCCACATTTTATTTTATTGTGTTACAACATGGAATCAAAATGGATTTAATTAGTAGTTCTTGCCACTATCAACAAAAAAAAAGTCCATAATGCCAAAGTGAAAAAAAAGATCTACAAACAAATACAAAACAGAAAATAACTGGATTGCATAAATATTCACCCCCTTGAGTCAATACTTGGTAGAACCACCTTTGACAGCAATTATAGCTGTGAGTCTTTCGGGGTAAGTCTCTACCAGGTTTGCACATCTGGATTGTGCAATATGTGGTTTTGAAAGCTCCTTGGTCTTGATGGTAGTATCTTTGCTTTGAATGCACTACCCAACTGTGGGACCCTACTGAGACAGGTGTATTTAATCTAAAATCACGTGAACCACTTTTATTGCACACAAATGGACTCCATTTAACTTATGTGAATTCTGAAGGCAATTGGTTGAACCTGATCTTATATAGGAGTGTCATAGCAAAGGGGGTGAATACTTATCTAATGAAGACTTTAAGTTTTTACTTTTAATTGATTATAAATATTATTGATTACAAATATTTTAAACAGATATCAAACAAAATCACAGCAAATGTGAACAAAAATACAGATCAAAGAACCAGGACAGGTTTTCAGTAGGAACTGTGAAACGCTGTCAAAATGAAAACATTACAAAGTTAGTAGCGGTTATGACCTCCCTGAGCATTAACACAATCCTGTCAGCACCGACGCATAGACCTGATCAGACTCTGGATAGAGTGCTGTGGGATGTTCAACCACTCTTCCTGTGCAGCTGCAGCCAGCTGGAGAAAGTTGGCTGGTCGTGGTCATCTCCTGTGGATGGCACTGGCGATTTGGTCCCACAGATGTTTTATTGGCTTCAGGTCAGGACAAAAAGCTAGCCACAACAAGACCTCAACATTGTTTTCTTGAAGTCGTGCAATTGTAATCCAAGCACTGTGTGGTCTTGCATTGTCCTGGAAATTGTACATTTCTGGATTCCGGATTGGCTTGCAGGAACGTAAAAACTGTTGCCTCAAGGTCTTTGTCTTGCTGAGTAGTAAGGTTGCCCTCAATCTGCACAAAAGGCATTCTTGTGTTAAAGGAGATTCCTCCCCACATCATCACACTTCCACCACCCCACCGGTTGGCTGAACAATGCAACAGTCGTCATAACACTCACCACGACATCTTGACACACGTTGTCTTCTGTTAGGTCTGTCAAGGGCAAACTGCCATTCATCAGTGAATAAAGCACTCCATTCCTTTCTCTACCTCAGATGTTCTCTGGCCCACACAAGATGGCAATTTCATTACTCAGCTGTCAACATGTTACCCCTGAACAGCCTCAGAGAATGCAAATCATTTTCATGCAGACGGCGAACTGCAGTAATTCTGCTGATGCGCAGGTTATCTTCCAGTTTCCTGGTTTCTCTGGACTAGTCTGCAGATTGTTGAAGCAGAACATCTCATTCTCCAGGCAACTTGTCTCACGGAAAGTCCGCCTTCAAATCATGCTGATAGTAACCAGGTGATCTTCATTACTCAAGCAGGGCATGGTCGTATCTTTCAATGTTCTTGTGTTAATTAAAATCATGTCTTTTTGAAAGGCTATTTATACAGATTCTTAAATCAAATCATTTTAACAATTCAAAACATCAAACATTGAGCACCTGGCGTTTTTCTGAAAACATTATGTATGTGCCCAATGAGCTATTGATGTAAAACTTAAGACTGTTGTGTTTTTATAGTGCATCAGTGTGTCATTGTGTGTGTGTGTGTGTATATATATATATATATATATATACACACACACACACACACACACACATTATATAGACACACACACGTGAATTGATGATTGCACTCCAAATGACAGTGCTTGATTTTATGAGATAAACAACTGGGCACCGTAAAGCAACACTTCATAAAGCATACGTTTGACATTTACTTATTAATTGTACTTTATTCCAAACGTTTAAAAATACACAAGCTAGTGGAAAAAAGACTGCTCTCTGATCCTTTTGACTTGAAAAAGAAACCACCACCCCATTAAAAGCAGCATCTCTGTATATATATATATATATATATATATATATATATATATATATATATATATATATATATATATATATATATATATGCTGCTTTTAATGGGGTGGTGGTTTCTTTTTCAAGTCAAAAGGATCAGAGAGCAGTCTTTTTTCCATATATAAAATCTATCTTACCGATATCAATATTCTCTCTCCCTAGAGACACCAGTGACAAGAACAGGATTTCTCTGTAAATGCTCCTGCAAGAGAGTAAGCAGACCAGAGTTAATAACATTTGAGTGTTAGTACAAAACACAAAAACTAGACACAGAGTGTCAGACATGTTTAAGTTGTGTTTCAGATCACCATATCGAATTTACCAATAACAGGTGAGCAGTTGTTTCAATGGGCTCATCCGATTGATGTTTCCCCTAATAACTGGCTGGTTATTTCGTGAAACACGCGCTCATTAACACCAGCAACAGAGCATGACCCCAGCGCACGTTGTCAAAGTGGAAAATAGATTAAGCTCCGTACAATAAGCAACCCACCCTCGGAGAGCATTAGATTCTCATATCCCACTCTACCCCATGCAGTATTCTCTAATACAGACAGCATGATTTACAGTACAAAGTGTGAGGTGCCAAGTTGGAAGATTTAAGACTATCCACAGGCCTCCATAAAACATAACTGGCACACCAAATCTATCTTAAATCTAAAACTATTAAACTGCAAGTCAAGAATAAATGGAAAACGAATTGTATTTTTTTTTAAATGAAAAATAATAAGACAGTGTGTCCTTTCATGGTGACTTTAAGCAACTTCATAAAAAGGACTTTTGTATATTATATGATATTCTTTTAATCCTCTTGGCTCCAAACCAAGAGTTTGACTACTCATGACTCTAGCTGCTTTTGTAATGAGCCGATTGACACAATACCCAAGGCCCTGTACAACTCAATACCTGGTACCCACCTCTGGCGTTTAATGTCTGGGTGCTTCTTGACCTCCCTCAGGAGCAGATTGATGGGTCCATACACATCGTTAGTCTGGATGTTTCGCACAATGGAGTTCAGCAGAGTCCTTGTTTCCTGGTGATCCGTGGGGGACAGTAAAGCTTTCTTTTCCACTGTTATAAGAGAACACAAGTGGGAGGTTTGAATGGCAATTTCACCAGGAGAGCTTTCTGGCCAACATTAATATTAGTGTTTCTTCTTTTAAGACCCAATATTAATTCAGTCAGAAAATGTGGTGATTAAGAGGAGGGTGTTTTAAAAGGTGTACAATACTGTACAAGGCAGGAAGTCAGTCTTGTTGGTTGAATGGGAGGAGCACTGTATGTGATGGATATACTATGAATGTAAACAGTTCAGTTTAATTTTATACAGTGATGGAAACTCAGTCTTAAAATAAAAATGCAATTTAGTAACATTGAAATTTTAGTGAAGTATATCATCCCCCCCCCCCCCCCCCCCCCCCCCCCCCCCCACACACCTTTTCCAGGAATCCAGAACCCCTCAAATATACCCACATTTCCACTGACTAGACAGCCACCAGCTTCTTACAGCCCATGAACCTAAGAGGTTGTATTTGTTTTTCAATACAAGTGAATGAATACATATGCAGTGAGGGGTTCCTTTGGGTTTCACAGTGAATACATGTATGTTTAACTACAATTACATAAACTCCTCCAGGACAGGTACAGGGGCTCTCCAGACTCCTGGTGCAGGTTGATGTTGTCCCACAGTAGCTGCACGAACACCTGCTTGCTGTCCTGAGACAGAGACGTCTGTTGAAGCTGCCAAGAACAGGGGGAGAAAGGTCATTACTGAAAATCTGGAAGGCTCTAGCATGTGGAGAAATCAGCCATTAACTAATATATTTACAACATTAGAAAATACAGTAGGAAAGACAAAAGCTTGTTTAGTTCATAGCCAAGCGAGTAGGTGGAGTTTGTTTATTAATGGACAGAGCAGATTAGTTCAGAGATTGTAGATCCCACCAAAGTTTTCATACACTGTGTTGCAAGTACTCCGTGTGCTGCCATTGTGTTGACATGTAAATAAATCCTGTTCGCCTATGGGGCGTATCAACTTCAACTTTCACCTCAATCTTTTGCCTGTCATTCAACCGCGAATGCACGCACCCACATGGCTACTCTATCACAAGCATTAATACCCTGTATCTTTCTAAACAAGGGATTTAGGGGAGCTCCCTAATAAAAGCTGAATCTCAAACCAATAATTGTGTGAATATCAGTAATTGTTACAGCTGTGTGCAATGGTATTTAAAACAGGATTCATTTATCCGACTTTTTACAGATCCGTCCTTACTCTGGTCCCACCGCAGTCGGATACACGATGGATTACTGTATCAGGTTTCCACAAACACAAAACATGCCCTGGTGGGTCTGCCATGATAAAATGTAAGGAATCAGTTCTTTAATCCATCCTTAAGTCAAAAAGGGACAATTGTCAAATTGTGTGGTGGTTTTGTGATACCAAACATCTATCACTGTGACCTACTTAAAGCCAGATTCACACCTAGGTCTCCAGAGGTGAGAGGTTAGCTCATTAACCCATTATGTCCCACCGTGTCTAGGAGCATAGGAAGCAAAGATGGAATTGTTTCACCCCAAAATAGGTAACACACTAAAACAGTGCATTATGCTGTATACTTACTACTAACTTTGGAAACATCTGCTATCTGATGTCACACACAGACACTGACTGACCTGTACTCCATTATTGCAGTGTTCGGATGTTAGGATAAGGCCGGGCAGGTTGCTGGGGAGGTCCAGTCTCCTGAAGTACCAGACGAGGTTCCAGAAGATGATGGGGTGCTGATTGATGAACTTGTGGGTGTAGATAACGTGTTCCCCCTCGTTCTCCAGCAGAGACTCTAGCTCTTTGCGTAGCACCAGAGGACTGAGGTAAGGGACTGACACTGGCATAGGATTGGGCCTCCTAGTCAGGCTCAGAGGATCCTTGGAACAATGTCACAATTGTACAATGTGTAATTCACAAGTGTCCAAAAGTGCGTTGGTATTGTTCATATAAGAGCAATCAACATTTTTTGATGATTTTTAATAAAAAGTGTAACATGTAAGCAAATAAAAGAAGACTTGACGGCATTGAATTTAACAATAATCTTTATAGCCTTGTCTGCCCTGCTAAAATTACAACTTTTCATGTAGCAGGTTAGGTGTTCTCAAATAGTGCAAAAACATACTAGTTTCATGTGAAGATTAGTGAAGCTAGAATAGAAACATTAAAGACTTTGAATCATCTTTATAAACTTGGAGCACTAATACTATTGGACAATCATACAAGATTATGCAGTTATTATTATTATAATAATAATAATAATAATAATAATAATAATAATAATCTGCATAAATAAATTGATTCCTGCAAGGTTTGGTAAGATCACCTTACTGTGATTCCACCCCAGTCTTGACAGTTTAAACCATTTACCCTGTGAGTTTCCTTACAAAAGCTGACCACAGTATTTTTGCAGTTTGACCATGTTTTTACCATGCCCTTACCATTGTTTACCAAGTTTATTAATATACTTTACCATACCTTGTTATTCTTTACAATGCCATGTGCTTTACCATGCTTTCACTATGCTTTATTACACTTTGCTGTGCTTTTCCTATGGTAAACTTTTAGAAGGGCTGACAAGTCACCATCATTCGATGTCAATTAACAAAACCCAATCTTGTACAGTAGCAGGAGGTTGCTGTCTGGGCCTGGTTGTTATTGTTTCATATGGATATGCTATGGGGCGGTTGGAATCACGTGTATGGGGAGTTACAGCCTTGTGGTTTAATGCAGCAACTCACCACAACCTCCTGCAGGCTGTTGGGAAGGCTGCTTGTTGAAACGCCATGGGAAGGCCGCTGGGAAAAGTCCATGTTCTGCAGGGGTCCCCCAACGCTGTTGCTTCGCGTCAAAGACGCCCCTCGTTTGTGTGGGAGTCTGTCGTTCAGCCCCAATGGGTCAGCCTGGCCACCCTGTGTATTTTCACTGTTCAGTAAATCAGAAACATTGGAGGTGAATGTCAAATTTCTTCTTTTAGTTTTTTTTTTTTTTTCCTAATCGAAGTCACTGTTTTTACCTAAATTGTTTAATAATTTATTAGAATTGTCCCTTATATGGAAGATACCTATATTTGTTTTTTTCTGGATGTGTACCCTTAACCCCATGAGATAAAAATGAAAGAAAATGGAACTAAATTGTGAATGGTGAAATATATGGGAAGGAGAGAATAAAATACATTAACAGGGTACATAATGTTGAATGCTTCGATAGGCCATTCAGTGTCACTTGGAAAGATCAGTCTCATGGGTTAGTTCTGGTTAAACTACCACCACCACCACATGAAGCCAAGTTTAAGATGACAACTAATGAACCATTTGCTGTTCCAAGATCATAACACCAATCTTCATACTGTTTGATAGTTACCTGTCCTTTTCCTCAGGAGTCAGCTCTGGAGCTGCTGAGGGACTGGCTTGTGGTGAATCTAAAATACGAATCAGATTGGCTGCTGCAGGAGCTGTAGGGCTGGTTTTCTGCTCCACAGGCTCCGTTGTCATGGGAACATTAGTGCTGTGTATACTATCCCCAGATGTACTGGGCTTCAGGAAAAAACTGTGCAACAAATAAAATATTAATAGGAGCTTTTCATAATAGCGCCTCATCAAACCTTTTGCATGATGGCAATTGTTTTTTCTTCAAATTGTTAAAACTGCACATTGTTCTGAAGTATGCCTGAATATGCCTTGAAGTGCAAAAGAAAAATACAACAGCACATGAGTTCTTATACAAAAGAAAAAACAACAACTTTGTCGCTACACCTACTTAAAGATTCCAGCAAACATTAAAACTAGACCTGACCAACACTGCTCTACCCTTGTCTACCGATTTAATTACTTTAAGGAGTAAATCACCTGGCAGTGCCTCGGAGGTCTTTAAACTCAATATTGAGCAGAGGAAGGAAAGTGCTTTTACAGAAGGGGCATGTGGTGTTTAAATTAGAATCGTCAGCAGCCCATCCAGCCATTATTTCTTCATCATAAACTAGGGCTTCACACCCTCGGCACTGCGAGCAGCTGGACATTAACACCTAGAAGGGAGAAGAGGATGTATCTATTTAAAAAAAATAAAAGGTCTGAAACAAATTTGGTCTCCGTGCACTGGCGTGAGTTTGTGGAAAATAACCAAGAAAGTTCAAAACAAGTATTTCTTGGAGTTTCTCTCAGTATAATGCCAAATACACACTGCCATTTAACAATAAAATAAACAATGATCAGGGAACTTTCATTAAAACAAATAGAGCTATAGAAACTTTAAATCTAACAGGGCGGAAAACAGATTGGACTTGTCATATAATTAATCACAAGCTGTTTTTAAGTCTAATATATAAATGTGTGTTCAGTTCTCACCTCCATTGCACAGTTCTGATATATGCTTGCGGTACTGGCATGATGAGATGAACTAGGCTCGGATTTTTCAGATTCTGGTCCTTTCACACTTCTTGGGGTCACATCTACACAATGAGAAAGATTCTTGTATGCACTGCATGGCACACACTGATAACAAGTATGACATTTTGCAAACCGCAACTAAAGTCTTGGATAAAAAGCTTGGCAGTTAAAAAAAAAAAAAAAACTTGTTAAAACTCTTTTAAGATACTACTAAGAAAATCGTACATACAAACAAGTACAATAAACTAACATTCAATATAGTATTACATGATATGTATTTCTATGGCAGATAAAACACTTCACTCACAAACGCTTTACTAATAGTAACAATCAAATTGTAGGCTATAATTGCTTTCACATTGTTGTTTGTTTAACAGTCACACTGAAGAATGTAAAAAGCAGTTAATATTTAGCACTGGATTAAGAGCATAAGAAAGCTTACTAACAAGAAGAGAACATTCGGCCCATCTTGTTCGTTTTGTTGTTAGTAGCTTATTGATCCCAGAATCAAGCAACTTCTTGAAGGATCCCAGGGTGTCAGCTTCAACAACATTACTGGGGAGTTGATTCCAGACCCTCACAATTCTTTGTGTAAAAAAGTGCCTCCTATTTTCTGTTCTGAATGCCCCTTTCTCTAATCTCCATTTGTAACCCCTGGTCCTTGTTTCTTGTTTGAGGTTGAAAAATTCCCCTGGGTAGACATTGTCAATACCTTTTCGAATTTTGAATGCTTGAATCAGATTGCCTACTTTGTTCAAAACTGAATAGATTCAATTGTTTTAGCCTGTCTACATATGACATGCATTTTAAACCCAGAATAATTCTGGTTGCTTTTCTGTGCTCTCTTTCTAGAGCAGCAATATCCTTTTTGTAGCAAGGTGACCAGAATTGAACACAATATTCTAGATGAAGTCTTACTAATGCATTGTACAGTTTTAACATTACTTCCCTTGATTTAAATTTAACACTTAGCTTCCCCACATTGTCTAGATGAAGAGATTTCTAAGTCAACATAAACTTCTCGTTTTTTTCATAGATTCTTTCTTCAATTTCAGTATCTCCCATATGGTATTTATAATGGACATTTTTAATGCATGTGTGCAGGACCTTACACTTTTCTACATTAAATGTCATTTGCCACGTGTCTGCCCAGTTCTGAATGCGGTCTAATTACTTTGAATGACCTTTGCCCCTGCAACAGTGTTTGCCACTACTCCTATTTTTCTGTCATCTGCAAATTTAACAAGTTTGCTTACTATCAATGTTGCCAGATTGTGCGGGTTCATGCCCAATTGGGATTGTATTTCTTGTATTGTGCATGAAAAAATGGCTTTGGGCTGATGCCTATTTTTAGAGCTAATTTTGGGCATTTGTTCGTGTATTACATTTGGATATATTTTCAATAGTTTTAAAATATTTATGATATTTAAGCAAAATACTCAGCTATATGATACACAACCCTTAGTGTTTACATCACTGTTGCTAAACATTGTAACAATAACATGCATCAATATCTGTGATACGACGTACATTCCATTATTACTCTGGGCTACAAACGTAGCACTTTCTAAAATTTCTGATTGATTCGTATCAGCGTTATTCCGCAATTAAAATAAATGGCTAAAATTGAGTGCCCCCCTCGTCACATTATAAGATACACAAACAGTACTATTCGATAACAGTCAGGTTTTACAGGAAGCATTAATTGGTTCACTTTCAAATTCAAAGGAAGTTCCACAAACTCATGAGAGTGCTATCAATCAATAATAAACAAATGTAGGCCTACCATTTTACTTTACACATTACAAATACGTCAGTGTACTAATAATAAAAAACTAACAATAGTAGTTATATTAGTTTACCTCGAGTTAGTCTTTGTCACCTGGCTGGATATTGCCAAACTCACTGACCCGATATTTAGGTGTGATTTCTACAGTTTTTGGCATCTTTAAACAGTTTGTTGAGTAGTAAAAACGCACGGGATACTTAAGTAAACTGCAGCTACAGTGTCTCTCAGAAGTATTCACCGCGCCCCCCCCCCCCCTTGGACTTTTCAACATTTTATTGTGTTACAACATAGAATCAAAATGGATTTAATTAGTAGTTTTTGCCACTGATCAACACAAAAAAAGTCCACAATGTCAATGTGAAAA
The DNA here is from genome assembly GCF_017654505.1 of Polyodon spathula. NCBI lineage: Eukaryota > Metazoa > Chordata > Actinopteri > Acipenseriformes > Polyodontidae > Polyodon > Polyodon spathula. The sequence goes on along the minus strand of NC_054534.1, from coordinate 69,033,219 downwards.
ATAAAATCTACAAATTGTTCTAAATGAATTACAAACATAAAATAGAAAATAACCGATTGCGTAAGTATTCGTCCCTTTTGCTACGACACACCTAAATAAGCTCTGGTGTAACCAATTGTCTTTAGAAGTCACATAATTAGTTAAATGGAGTCCACCTGTGTGTTTCACATGATTTCAGGTTAAATACACCCATCTCTGGGAGGTCCCAGAGTTGGCTAGTACATTTCCTAACAAAAACTACATCATGAAGACGAAGGAACACTCTAAGCAAATCTGGAATCAGGTTCTTCAAAAGCACCAATCAGGGGTAGGATATAAGAACATTTCCAAGACACTGACTATCCCCTGGAGAATTGTTGAAAAAAACTTGCATCAAATCTCGGCTACAGTTTGCCAGAAGGCATGTGGGAGACTCTGAGACCACGTGGAAGAAGATTCTATGGTCTAATGAGACCAAAATAGAGCTTTTTGGCCTCAACGCTAAGTGCAATGTTTGGCGGAAGCCTACCACCGAACATCATCCTGAGAACACCATCCCTATCGTGAAGCATAGTGGTGATAGCATCATGCTTGGGGATGCTTCTTTGCATCAGGGCCTGGAAAGCTTGTGCAGACAGGAGAGCAAAATGGATGCAGTAAAGTACAGAGAAATCCTGGAGGAAAACCTGCTGAAGTCTGCAAGAGACCTGGGACTTGGAAAAAGATTCATCTTAAAGCAGGACAGTGATCCCAAACATACAGCCAAAGCCACACTGGAGTGGCTTAAAAACAAAAAGGTAAATGTCCTGGAGTGGCCCAGTCAAAGCCCGGACCTCAATCCAATTGAGAATATGTGGAAAGAGTTGAAAATTGCTGTTCATCAAAGGTCCCCATCCAACTTGACGAAGCTTGAGCAATTTTTCAAAGAAGAATGGGCAAACATTGCAGAGTCCAGATGTGCAAAGCTGGTAGAGACTTATCAGACTCATGGTTGTAATTGCTACCAAAGATGCCTCTACCAAATATTTACTCAAGGGGGTGAATATTTACGCAATCAATTATTTTCTGTTTTGTATTTGTAATTCATTTAGAACAATTTGTAGATTTTAGTTTTCACTTTGACATTATGGATTTTTTTTTTGTTGATCAGTGGCAAAAACTCAAAACTTAAATCCATTCTGATTCTATGTTGTAACAAAATAAAATGTGGAAAAGTCCAAGGGGGATGAATACTTTTGAGAGCCACTGTACTTTTCAGCATTAATGTGATACTGACAGTGTGCCTCGTTCAGCAGAAGCAGTTTTACTGAAGTTTTAATTTTACTAAATTTAAATAAATAAAAAGCCTTGCATGGTTTTTGCAAGTGTAAAAATAAAAATTCTCCCAACAGCATAGAAAATCTGTTTTTTCTTAGCAAACGGATTCCTAGGATCCCTGGTAATTAAGCACATAAAACACAAAAAAGTTGCAATTGCAAATAGTGTAGTTGCTATTTGTTACAATAGGGAACATCATCAGAGGTGATTGTGATGTCAGAACTTACGCTCCTGATTGGGCGGGTTTTGGGTAGGTTTTCAGGAAGAAGTGGGCGGGTTTTTGTAAAAATATTTGGCAACCTTGCTTACTATACCAGAATCTAAGTCATAAATGTAGATTAGGAGGTGCACAGGACCAAATACTGATCCCTGTGGTACACCACTGGTTACCTTGTTCCATTTTGAAGTTTCTCCTCTAATCAGTATTTTCTGTTTTCTACATGTTAACCACTCCATAATCCATGAGCATGCATTTCCTTGAATCCCTACTGCTTTCAGTTTGAAAATTAATATTTTATGCTGGACTTTATCAAAAGCTTTCTGCAAATCTAAATAACCCACGTCACATGCTTTGCAATTATCCATCAGGCAGGTTAGTTAAACACGATCTCCCTTTCATAAAACCATACTGGCTGACTGTCTCCCAGGACACTGTTACCATAATTTTGGATCTTATTGTAGTTTTCATAAGTTTACATAATAATAGTCAGGCTTACTGGTCTGTAGTTACCTGGTTCGATTTTGTCTCCCTTTTTGTGGATCGGTATTACGTTTGCAATTCTCCAGTCTGTTGGTACAACCCCTGTCTCAAGAGACTATTGCACGGTAGCGATTTGTAAATAACTTCTTTCATTTCTTTGAGTACTATTAGGAGGACCTCATCAGGCCCAGGGGATTGTGTTTATTTTAAGGGCTCCTAGTCCCTTTAACACTTCTTACTCTTATGCTAAAGTTATTTAAAACTGGATAGGAACAGGTCGACATGTGCTGCATGTTGCTCGTATCCTCCTTTGTAAAAACTTATGAAAAGTAATCATTTAATATATTTGCTATTTTGTTCTCTTCATCTATGATGTTGCCATTTGTACCTCTGAACCATTTTACTTCCTTCTTGAATGTTCTTTTACTGTTATAATATTGGAGACACTTTTTGGAATTGGTTTTAGCCTCCTTGGCAATGTTCATTTTTATCTCTCTCTTGGCCTTTCTAACTTCCTTTTTGACTTATGCTTGCAGTTTCAAGTACTCTTTCTGTGTACTTTGTTTTTGATCCCTTTTAAACACTGTAAAGTGCCTTTTTTCTCTGATTTAAACCATTTTGGACATTACTTTAGATTTTGATTTGTCTATATTTGGGATCCATTTGTTTTGCAGCTCTAGTACTACATTTTTTAAAAATAGCCATCCTTTCCCTGTGGATGTTTTCTCTATTTTACTCCAATCTACTTCTGTTTAACTGTTTCATTCCTTAATCGTTTGCCTTTTTAAAATTGTAAACCTTAGCTTTAGTCTTTAATTTTGGGGTTTTAAAAAGCACTTCAAATGAGATTATGTTGTGATTTAAATTTGCCAATGGTTCTCTGACCTGTGTTTAGTTATTCTGTCTCTGATATTTGAAAAGACTAAATCAAGGCATGCCCCTTCTAATTGGTGCCTTGACAAATTGCAGTCATTTGTCATTTCTACCATTTCAATTTTAGCTGTTGTGCTCCCCATCAGGTTTTCTCATTTTATATGGGGGAAGTTGAAATCCCCCATTAATATGGCTTCTCCTCTGCTACACGCATTTCTAATGTCACTGTACAACAGATTATTTTGCTAAGTATCTGAATTTGGCGGTCTATAGCATGCCCCTATTATTATTCCCTTTGAATTTTTGTTCCTTACTCTAGCCCACATTGATTCTGCGTTGTTTTTTTTCTTCCAGATTTACCACCTGGGCTAAAAGCCTATTTCTGTAACACCCATCACATCACAGTTACTTGTTCGTGCAGTATCTTCAAGCTCAGCTCTGTGACTTCACCTGCTCATTGAAGGCTTAAATTATACCTGTTGTTTATTTATTCATAACTAGTAACTGTATACACAATGTTTTATTAGTAACAGTACTGTAAGTAAAAAGAATGCTAAAAAGGGTGGATGACATATTTAACAGCCCTTTGGATCACACTGCTCTGATTGGTCGCTTTAGAGTGGTGAACTCGACTGTGTGGAGGCTTACAGGTGGAGTGCTGCAGTCTCCCAGTGTCGCTGCTGCTGCTGCTGCTGCCCAAGCTGGTGCTGCTCCGAGTCAGGCCATTTAAGGCCAGGCCAGGAATCACGCCCCGGGAGCTTGGGCTCTCTCCTCCTCCTGCTCCTCGGAGATGGTCTTCCAAACCAACAGGGAAGTTGTTATTACTGCGGGAATTTTCATCCTTCAAAATACACAATTTAACAAAAACTAAAAACAAACAACAACAACAACAACAACAACAACAACAACAATAGTTAAACTTGCAAATGGCTTAAACATGACTGAGAATGAAGAAATAAAAACTAATGAATTAATAAATAATGATTAAAAGCTAAATAATTGTGACCGGATATTAAAAAAAATATGACATGGGATGTACGTTTCTGTGTTCAGAGTGGGGCTGGTGGTGTTATTCTATCACACAAGGAGACTTTGCTTGACGCACTGTCCTTTTAAAAAGTTATTGTTTACGTTTGATTCAAATGGGATTTATAAAACAGAATTTCAACATTTTGCTTTTTAGGAAAGGACAAATGTTCTCAAATGGGGCGAAAGGGGGCTCCAAAAAAAAAAAAAAAATCTAAATCATTGGTCATTAAAACAAAAGCAGTTTGGTTAGAAGATTTTCTGGATAACAGACGCACATTTTTAATGCAACTATTATTAGGTTTGTCTATTTTATGGCCTTTTTGGTCTGCAAAACCCCAAATTAACACTTTTTCACATTTTTATTTTATTGGTAGCAGGTAGACTTGACATTTCATCAAAAGATACTCCCTTCTTAAGTAGTTGTTGTACTTATGCTCTTGGAATCTCTCTACTTGTAAAAGGGTATAGCGTGAGCTTAACTAGGCATTCAAGAATATGGCCAAGTGCTGGGCAAAAGGCCAACTCCTGCCAAAAAACTAGACAATACACAGGACTAACCTCATCATCTGAATAACTATAGGCCGACGCCACGGCTCCCCACACTTTGCTGGCCACGTTAGCTGCTTGTTTCATGCTTGACTTGAGAACATCCATTTTGGGTCCAGAGAGCAGGTGGTCCATCTTTAGGCCAGAGATGCTGTTCATAACAGAGCCAAGAGAGCCATGCTGGGAGGAGCGCACCAGAGCAGAGAGGGAACTAGAGCGCAGATTCTGGGCCCGGGTGGGCGTCTGGCTGGAGGTCTTGGGCTTCCCCGTAAATGTTTTGGACCGTGTCACGGCCGGGCTGCGCTTGGGTGTAACAGAGGCTGTCTGCGGGACGGCCTCAACGGGCAGACTGGACCTGCGCTCAAGGACTGCTGTTCCTGAATTGGCATCCTCCTGCTTCACCTGCCCCTTGTGGAGCTCCATGCTGGTGGACTTGACTCCTAAGGGGCTCTTTAGGTTCATGTACATCTCAATCTCATCTGCAAGGTTTCTGGAGACCACAACAGGGACAATCTTCTCCTCGCTCTGGGCCGATATGGACTCCACACTCTCTGACCACAACAGAGACAAGGGATCAGCTCCTTCCTTCACATCCTCCCTCTCGACAGGCTTTGAGTGCAAGCTATTTCGCTTTGATGGGCCCTCTTCTATTCCATCCCGGAACTTGCTCCTGAGCACCATCATCTCTCCCATGTCCACCAGGGGGCCTGTCATATTGTCTACCACATCACTCTCCACGTGGTCCTCTGAAAGTTCCAGCAGCTTAGAAGGCATGTTGCTCTCTGTGTCATTCTCCTGCTCCCCTATTCCTTTGAAGGACAGCTCTCTTTTGGCTTTGGTGCCGGTATCTGCAGGTGGCGGGGTTTTGGTGCTGGACAGGGCTGCAGCCAGGATTTTGGCGTCGGCACCCATCTTGATGGCGATCTCGTCAGGGCTCATGTCCAGGCTCCCCTTCTTCATCAGCATACCTGCCCGGCTGTCTGTGCTGAAGCTACAGCTCCGCTCTGTAAAAGCTTTCTGCCGCTGCTGCTGTTGCCCTACATCACTGGGTCTGCGGGGAATCTTTGGCGCACCCTCTTCAACAACAGAATCCTCAATGGGACCTGGGGAAAGAAGTGAACAGCAGCCCTGGGGCTTTACCAGCCAAATCAAACAGAAAAGAATGTGCTGTAGTCACACAGTTGTACATCTACATCTAGGTTCACTGTTTCTGGGCAACCCATTAGGGGCAGTAAAGCAGCAAGGAAAACCACAGATTGCTTAAGTAAAAGCTGCAGAAAATAAATTCATCTTTTGTCTATATTTAAAATAAGAGTTTAATGCAGTAAACCTTAAATCCTAACTGTCTGTGAAGTAAATTCTATATATGTTTCTGTCTTAGAAATTCTAAATACTTTCATTTTCTGGGTTTTTATTTTTCTAGTGTGCCTTTGCACTTCTACCTTCAACAACAATATGCGTCAGTGTACAGGGGATTTCCTGAAATACTGGTTGTATTCTAGGAAAGGTACTGCATGTTGATTTAAAACGAAGGCCAAATCTAAAGCTAAATAAAGCTACTGTAAAAACAAAGGCAATTAAATAAGACGGTATAAATTATGCACTGGCTAGTCATTACAAAGATATGCATATCTATATACAGTACTGCATAATATATCAAAACGTAAGGAAATACTTGTTCATGTGTTGCTCTGAATGGATGGAAATTGAACACCGACATTGTTCCATAAGGCTTACAGAGGTCAGAAATTCTTCACGCTGATGCATGCGTGTAATTTATGCTTTCTCAAACGATTGTGCAACACATTCAAACTGGGAAAGCCACAGAATTTGTAATGCAGTTTCCAAGGCAATATATAAAGTACTGCCATAGCACACTAATACATAGCTTAGGAATTACATAATTTACTAATTTTTGCCAGTACCTCACTTTTTTGCGACAGGTCAAAAAGGAAAACACCTTAATGTGCAAAATACCAAAGCACAACCAGAACTGGGCTTTTACCTAAATTTTCATAAAGGCCCATCCAATGAGACTATGTTTGTCTGGAAGACCAGAATATTTTCTTACTGCACTTACAGAATGGATTATATCAAGATAGCATATCTGTGCAAAAATGCAGAAAGACCCACAGTGCACGTAAGCAGTGATAAGTGGACAGCAATTAAATGCAACAAGCCAATCAGATTACATGATGAAGTAGTTAATTGTATCATTTTACCTGTTAAACCTGGAGTGGAATGGCCCACCAGGACCGTGACCGATCAGTGTTAAGATTAAGCAGCTATTTCAGCATTTGAAATGCTTCAGTATACTACTGCCGGGAATATTAAATATATCCAATTGAACAAATAAATTAGATCAATTATATTAATTGAGAGCTTAAATTGGAATGAAAACCCTGCAGGAGCCATGTTAGTTTGTATTGCATCCACAACTTCAAGACACGGGGTGGGGGAAAAAAAGACACTAGCTGAAACATTTAGTTTCTTACAAAATTGTATTTTGTTATGTATTGCATCATTAATAAAATAATAAAACAGAAAAAAGTCTACTGAAATGCACAGCCTGCTACCTGAACTTATGTATACATTTATTACATGAATAATAATCAAACTGTTTCAATGCAGCTATCCAAGTGCACTGCTCCAATGTTACTCTGTGGGTGTCTCCAGTATCCAATATTACTTCAGAAGCAGCTAAACCAGGACTTACCACTGCTGGCTCTACTGCTCCCACTGTCAAAGCTCCCAGAGGATAGTTTCACAATGCTGTGTCCACAGGCTGGCGAGTCTATGGGGCTCTGGGGTTCAGTGACAGACAATTCATCTCCACAGGAGCTAGCCACACCCTCTCCTGCCAATAGACAGCGGTTTTACTTTTTTACTATCTTAATGACCTCAAAATGGTTGAAAATAAAACAGCATTATTAACAGCAACATTGTCAAGTGATGGCTATAACACTGCAGAAACTATGGTGAATCATGTATAGAAAAAGTGTCTTAAAATATTTAAAGGGCGCAGCATTACAATATTAAAAGAGTAAGAGTACATTTTTTACAGCTGCTTTTCTTTTCCTTTTTTTTTTTTTTTTGTTTTTTTTTTACTGTCCCCTCACTTTTGTTGATAAATCTGTGTTAAGATGCACTGAATTGTGAAGGAGCTGCTCTTTGTTCTAGTTGCCTGTCATAGATATATGGCGTGTAGGCTAGATCAGCCATATTGTCATTATATTAGAAAAACCAGGCCCATCTACAGCACTGCAGTGCCAGCAAAACAAAATGAAACCTGACCCGAAGTGACAGATCACTACATGGTTCTGGTTCTTACTTCTTTAGAGACACTGATCTAGCCTAATCAACATGGATCTATGATAGCCAACTAGAAGAGAAGTTTCTAGACTCAAAGCTCTATTGCACGGCACCCAAGACAGCACTCACGTAATGACTCTATAAAGTCTAGTGGAACAGTAACAGTATTTCAATAGTTATCTTTAAGCACTAGGACCCCTTGTATGATTTGCAATGCTCCTTGATGCTCAAGGAGTTTGATTTAATGTACTGTAAAGGTTTAAATGAAGCACACAGTGAACACATGGACAAATCATATTTTACATGTATTGAATTTAGTCTTCCTATGTCTTAGGTAAATTATACACTTTAGCTAAGTTTGGGAGCCTTAGATTAATACATTAAGACTTTAACGTCAGACTTAGAACCAAAACCATTTCTAATTTCATAATGTTTTATTAGTTTTTAACATTTATTCCATGCCAGGTTTAACTCGATTGACTGTTTATCATTATTTTGTATATACTGTATCTATGTGGTTGTGTTTTATTTCACAATATAAGCTTTCCTACACACTCTCAGTTGTGGGTGGGTGGTGTGTACACTATGCATCAGAAAGCTTACTGTAAACATTACCATCTTTCTTTGCTTTGGTTTTGCTGGACGGGCCTGTCTTCAACAATGCTATAGCGACCATGGCTCCATCAGAGCAGTCCCTTCTCAGCTCATCCTTGGAACCATATCCCTGGTCAGACTGAGCCCCTGATGCATGGAAAACACAAGGAGCAGTTGAGCGTTTTTCATACAGAACTTTGTGTTTTACATTAGTGATCATGAATATTGCATTGCATCATCTGCCACTTTTTTCAGAACAAAATATGAAACTTTTACAAATGTTATCATTTAATGCCTAATTGGGACATGTATATGCCAGGATATTGAGAATGTCCAATCCTATATTGCCTCTGTTCCCTGTTAGGGGACAAAACCCTTTTTTCTCCCATCATCCAGTTCGAATTACCGGTACATATAAAAATGTCAAAGTTTAGAAAACAACTTTTAATTGAATAGATACAATCAGGTTTTCACAACAACTGACTGCATCATCACAACATAACACCAGGTGGCACCATCACTGACAAAAGAAAAATGAAGCTCAGAGGAAACTGTTTAGCAAACAAGCCTAATGCAGGGGTGTCCAAAGTTGGCCCTTCCACTCCTGGTCTTTGTTCCAACCCTATTCTAAATGACTTAATTGAACCAATTAAACTTCCATCCAGACCTCTAAACAGTTCATTTTCTAAGTGTAGCTGTTAAACCTGGAGTGGAATGGCTCTTCAGGACCATGCTTTGACACCACTGGTCTAAAGGAAATTGACACAGGCTCAGCTTTAACTTGCAGAGTCTTAGCAGAATTAACATCAGCAATAATTTTGCAGAATCTACCATATAATCTTCAGAACACCCTGGAGAAACGAACAAACCATTGGCAGCTCAGTCCAGCGCTCTATAGAACACATAAGAAAGCTTCCTGCTTGTTTTTGCCACCCACAGGTAAGCAGTACTGGACAGACTGCAACACAAAATTGCAGCCAGGTTAGTCTTTTACAAGGTTAGTACTTATAAATGGTGAGGTCATTATGAGGCTGTAACCATGTGCCTATGGCCGTGTTTTTAAAACTTCAGAAAATATCGGTTTCACTTGTGATAAATACAGTTCATACCCAATAGAACTTGTCTGGATATACCCTACCCTGGATTAAAGTATTCCGTTCCCTTGCACATACAAACGGGGTCTGGATACCAGCTAACTGGCCTGTACATCCCTGAAAGCAATATCCCAGTAGACATACTGTATTCCGCATAAATATCCTCAAATTAAAATAAGAAAACTAGCACAGCTTTGAGATATAGGCAAACCTTGGAATACACCATGACACAGAAACTACAAGAGGGCTATTACCTGAAGCACTTCTACTTAAGAGCAGAACAAAACACTCCCCTCCCATCCAAAGCTCCATTTCACACACGTCTTTGCGACAGCCAAGGACACATGCAGCACTAAAAGAGACAGCACAGAGAGCAGAAGCAGAAACACAAAAGTAAAAGAGAGGGACTCTTTAGTAACAGACAAAGGAAAGAGCCTTAGTGGAAAAGAAAAGCAGTTAGGAAGAAGCTGGGCCAAATATGTAGAGTAAATAAGATGATATCACAGGCTTGCAAGATACCAAACATTGAAAAAAAGGCATCTTATACATTTTACTACGTTTTTCAGTATTACTACATAAATCGACTGTTGAGAATTTCGGTAGGAATTGATGCAATTCTGGTTTTTAGTTGGATAATGCCCTCTAGATAAGATGCAAGACAGGTTAATGAAACACTATGTCATATTGACCTCAATTACGGTTCGCAGCATAGCGTGCTGGACTTCATCATTTTTATATCTGGCCTTGGCTACCACTCTAACCATGTAAGACACCAACAGTTCCAGACCATTGTCACACCTATACTATGCTTGGCTTATTTGAATTATTGTACGCCTTATGCTTGTCTACCATATTTGATTTATTTCAGGGTCTGCGAAACAAGCTGGTAATGTCTTTTTGCAGAATCTGAAACAATAAATGATTTCCCTTACAGCTTTTTTTTTTTTTTAAATAAACTTCACATGTGGACAATATTTTGAAACCCATAGAACAAGTAATAACATTTCAGAAAGGTTTGTTTTAGTTTGAACCATTAAGATACAGGTCATAGAGAAACATGCTGGATTGAAGCACAGGAATGGAAATACTCCTCCTATTGCATAGCCGTTTCACCATTTCCAGGTTTTAATATGTGCTTGATTAGCCCCAGTGTATAGGTAACAAGCTCAGGTGTGTCTTATTAAACTCACTGTAAAACCAGGGATGGATCAAACTGCTGTGGAATAGGAGTCTTATTTCCACCCCTGAGGCAGTAGGTTTATCACATGCCGTGGCAATGTGAGCTTCCCCATATTCATCCCTAAAGCTTGAATTAGTGGGATGGCTCTCTAGGGGGTAAGGGTCAGTTTGGTCTCTGCTATAGAACAATCAAAGCTGTCTTTTTCTTATTGACTGTACAGACCGCAGTGCCATGAACTCCCTAATAAACCACATACCACCAACTGTGTACCACTATGTTAGGTGAAATAATCATATTACAGCCCCAGAATGCAATGTGCCCATGTGCATCTGCAGCTGTCTGGCTCCAGTTCAATATATTGTTTGGTATCATCATCGCATCCTAAAGCGATTCCTTTCAACTGTGGAAACCAATTCTTAATGAGGATGTTGCTGACTATTCTCTTTGTATAACGGCTGATATGTCACAGTTACAAGTCATAGCTGAGATTATTGAGCTTATCAGTGGAGACCACAATCACAGGTGTCTCAGCTCAAACTGAAGGCCTTGACTGATCTCAATGGGAAAATGATTCCCATCCCTGTATGCAACATCATTGGCTATAGTGGTCATTGTATATTTTATGACATAATACAAAATAAAATAGTAAATCATATCTTTCATAACTTGTTACTAACCCACCAGTTGTAAGACAGCCACGAAGCATAATTTAAAAACACTACATAATTGCAAGCTGCTAGTAAATGTTAGTGGATGCAGCAGTACCTGTGCTGCAGTGTTTGTCAGTGGAGTCGAGCGTGATGAGGTTCCTCACAAAGAGCGTGTGTTCTCCGCTGTTTGTGTCGTTCGAGCTGTCCACGCTGCCATGGCTCACTGTGTCACCATCGCTCCCACCTGCAGTGCCAACCGGGGCTGCACAGAAACAGAGGAGGTTAGTATGCATTTAAGCTTTCTAACAGTTGTCAGTGACTAATAAAAAAATATCCTGACAGCAACTACAATGGCTAAAACATTGTTATTCAACAGCCTACAAATTAGAGAGCTGGTCAATATTTGTTGCCAAACATTGTTACAAATATTTGTTACAAGATGTTTAAAAAAACTGAAGGAGACTGACAGCACTGGGTTGTGAAACCTGTTTTATTATTATTATTATTATTATTATTATTATTATTAGTCTACTTGGTTGTACGTTACAAGAAGATGTTTGTTTTGAGCTATTGCAGGCTTAGGGAGAAAAACCGGTAGTGCTAGTTTACCACAGCCACTACTGGTCAGGTGCCTCAAGGCGACTTCTCATAGTGGGCCCATGCTTCCAGGTTTCAGTAACTTGGAAATGTCCAATAATTAGGTTTAGCTAGTGAAAAGGAGAGTGGGTTGGTGAGAATTTTCAGGCCCTGATCAGGAAGTGGGTTACAGCGGTGAGGCAACATTCGGATTGGGTAGAAAAACAGGATGTTAACTGAATCTGCACTTCTGTTTGGATAGAAAAAGAAAAACAATTGTCCCACTTCATGTGTAAGACAGATAATATCCTGGTTGTTACCTGTGGTTACCAAGGCTGGGCTTTTTGAAGATGGTGTCTTTCCAAGTGCTTGTTTGAACTGTGCCACTCCACGCAACACGCTTCGTACCTTCGTCCACATAAAGTAACCACTTCTGTTCCTGCTCGGCCATGGGCTCTCCAACACAGCCTGGCAAGCGAAAACCAGTCAGTACAATATTCATAGGACAGCAGGAGTAACACAACATGGGTATTTTTGGGAACCAAACAAAAGGTACCACATTGAATGGCACCTCTGATAGACTGGTTAGTAAACACGATGCAAAATGGATATGAAAAAACGACTAGTGGTTGTGAAGTGGAAGAATCAGCCTATACATTGACTACCATTAATAGCATGCGCAAAAACCCCCCCAAAAAAACCCTTCATATTGTTTAGTGAAATAGACCAAGTGTTTTTCTTTTTTTAATTGACACATGTATATATATTTTTTCCTAAAACACAACCATCAGCTTTCATTACAATGGCATGTATTTCATAAACTTTTCAAAACATGTTATTGTGCTTAAGTAAATGCAGTTTATTTGAGCTCAAGTAAACTGCATTAAAACTACCGTTCTTCCATCAGAAGGCCTTTACAAGTGCACTGTGCTATACCCTATGCCATCTCTCAGGCGTATTGAAGCTAATCAAAATTGAGCAGTTACCAAATTTGGCTCCAACTCCACTGAAAACACATTTGTGAAGATATGTAATTGTCTGCTGCTGCGCCCGAGAGTAAGATTTGAAATTCTGCCAGCAGAGATCCCCATTGGAAACTACCAGTCGAGGATTTGAGTGAAATCACTAAGATTTCAAACCTTGGATTGGAGTCTCTGCCTTGACATATTCATAATTCGTTAAACAATTGGTGAACTACAGGCATCTACAGTATGTAGTGCCTTTGGTCCTGCACCAAGATACGCAACCTCTGTTTCACAACACAAAGCATATAAAGACGTATCACTAGTCATTGATGCCTAACGAATCTTTTTGCTCCATCAGCAAATAAATTAACAATGTTACGTGAAAATGACACACGAGTGTGTTGCATGTATGTATATCATCTGTATATATGAATAACTCAAAGTAATGCACGCAGGAGCAACATCTGATATACCCATTAGAGTATACTGGTCTTCCATACTTTTACATTCACTCTGCAGTTCGTGTTTTGTTTGCCTTACCTTGTTGTAATAGCCGTAGGTGATGGCGTTGGGTTCAACACCAGCATTTTTCATCTCAAACAGAACTCTCACTGCCAGCACTGGAAGCCCACAGATTCCACACAGCTGCATCACCACCCTGTAGCAGACCTGTAGTAAGAGGGAGGTGTCAGCCCAGCTTTCCAACACACTGGCAGACACATCATCTTATATTTTTCATTCATTTTTAACATAGTTTCCTTAAAAGGCGTCACAACTACTTTAATACAAATGAGTGAAATGTAACCACATTTTAGTAATACAATGCTTTTGATGTTGCTTTGACTGTAAAAATGTTAGGCACATATAGTCTATGGCACAGCTATAAATTCAGAATGAGAGCTGTAAGTATCTTAAAGTAGATGACCATGACTTACATCCACTGTATATGAACATACATAAATTGAATAATAACATCAAACTGAGCTATATCACAACTGGATAGGTGGTTCAAAATGTTAATAAAAATGCAAATGTGTAATACAGCTTTTAATAAGCCTTGGTTTCCTTCATTGGGTTTTGGTGGTTCCTCCCTTGGCTTTAATCACAGCCTGGCATGGTTTGACGCCCATAATCGAAAATCAAGTACATGAGTTCCAAGTGGAAAAATAGGATTTGTGTGATAATGCTCTAAATGAGATGGATTCTCATGGACCCCTGCTGTTTTAAAGGTTGACTGAAGTATCCTATAAAATGCATGGACTTGCCTCATCCAGGACCTCCACCTCTGTGTTTCTCATTTTGATGAGTACGTTGTACGCTTGCTGCATGGCCCTGACTTTGGAATGGGATACTCTCACATGGGCTGGCAGGCAGATGAACCACAAGCTGTAGCAATGGCTGAACAAGCACTTGGCCCAGAGAGGTGGGTTGGAATAAAACCTCTTAGCCATCTTGTGGGCAGATTTGATTTCCTGCAAAAACAATATATATTTAAAAAAAAAAAAAAAAAAAAATATATATATATATATATATATATATATATATATATATATATATATATATATATATATATATATATATATATATATATATATATATATAAATCTGTTCTGAAATGGTGATACATCTTCCATGCAACACAAGGAATGTTGGTCACAGGTTTTTAGGGGTTAAAGTTTGAACAATTTAATATGGAAATCCGATTTAGACAATGATGAACTAAAAATAAAGCCTTCTGTGAACAAAGTCTATTGTTCTAAAGATGCTCAAAACACCCGGAACAGTGCTGCAACATCCTGTCTCGCCTCATATACCGGAACTTTGAATTAGCCTGTGACCTTTATTTTACTTTTTGTTTTTTATTATTTCAATTCATGTAGTTCAGTCATCACAGCCCTTACTTCTACATGAACTTTAAAAAAAAGAAAAAAGCCTACAGAGCAGTTGCAGCGTCTCACCTGCTTGGTTCGTTTCGCCAGCAGTACTGGGCTGTTGCATAAACTGGCACCTGCAACCCGTCTGCTGATGCCAGAAGGCTTGAGTTCTATTGGTCTGTCAAAAAGCTCTGGGTCCAAACGGGGGAAGTTTTTATAGCTAAAAAAAAAAAACACAAAGAAGAAAAAATGCACATTGAACAAAATCAGACAGAATACTCCATAACAGCAGCAGCGATGCTTAATACTGCTACTACTACTTGTACTTTCTACAAATAATGTATAAAAATAACAAATTGTTGTAAACAAATCCACTATTGGAATGTAACTGTAGAAAACACCCTAACCAAGTTTAAATCACAGCTGGAAGAGCAATTTTATATATGTAAAACTATATACACAACAGGGAATGACACCATTCATTTTCATTAAATTAAACGTAAATCCATGGAAACGCAGATCGCTGTAGTGTATTACCTGTACTTGCCCGGCGGGTCAGGTCCGTCGGTTGCCGGGGGTTCAGGAGGCATCACAAACACTGTGTGTTCACTTTTCTGTGACTCATCCAGTTCGATCAGCCTAGTGTCCTCAGAGGTGTCAACATCAACCTGCACAGAACACAACAAAACAATATTGCACTTTATAAAGCCTTTCATGTGCAAGTACTGCAGCTGCCACTGCCTCGTTAATCTAATCTGTTCTGCACTTTCATTCACTATCAAATGTGCAGTTTTGTATGAAAAACACACCTCGACCCCTTCCACCGATTCTTTGTTATTAACCAACCATCTGCTTTTATAACATAAAAAAAGCAAAACTGTACTTGTGAACTGGAAATGTAGCCAATACTGCCATGTTATTTTCTGTGTACCAGATACAATACTTCTTTAAAAATAACTCAAAGGGTACCTGGGTAGGCCCAGGTGTACTCCATACAAGTTATTTTAGCAGTAATTACTGCTGACATTTACCTGGATGTTCTCATCAGTGCTTACCGAAGAAAGAAAAAAATATGCATGATGGATGGATTGCATTTTACTTTTAAGAACAAAACACATTAGACTTTAACATTGTTTTTTAGATTCAGATGAAATTGTGAGGTTGAATCTACAAAAAGTTATGGAATCCAGTTGTGTGAGCATGACAGAAAAAGGTTATACACCTCAGGTTTAAAGTCTAGTCTTAGGCACCTGCAACTCAAAAGTGCAGAATACCAAACAAGAACACATGTGTTATGCTCTCATGTACAGTTAAAACAAAGCAAATTTTATATCGCAAGCAGAAATCTATAATCATTATTTGTTTATTTAGCAGACGCCTTTATCCAAGGTGACTTACAGAGAATACGGTGGGTGAACTATGCATCAGCTGCTCACTTACAACGTCTCACCCGAAAAACTGAGCACAAGGAGGTTAGGGACTTGCTCAAGGTCACACAGCAAGTCAGTGAGTGAGCTGGGATTTGAGCCAGGGACCTGCTGGTTACAAGCCCTTTTCTTTAACCACTGGACCACACAACCTCCTACGACAGTTTAATGAAGTAAAAAATAAAATAAAATAAAAAAAAACATTAAACTACCTTTGCTCCTTTGTCTGTGCCTTTATCTGAAGGGAAAATCTATTAAAAAAAACAAAACAAAAGAAATATTCGGTTATTACAGGACTGACAGGGTCAGGAAGCTGTACAATACTAACAGCTTCAACACCTCAATTAAAACCAGTTTATGATGTCTGAATGCAACTAAAAACTGTCACAGGCTAACCTCAAATCAATTGAAAATCATAACCAATTTAACACATTTTCCATGTTGGTTGTTTTCACAAAGTACAGTTCTTTTAACACGTTTAGGTAGAGTCAGTATTTAGTTTTACATTAAAGGTCACCGCCTGGCAAAGTCAAGACTTGAATAAAGTTCGTGATTGCTTTAAAAGAGAACTTTAGTTCACGGTACAATACTCTGACTAATCCAAACCCACTGGGGCTGAATACATTAGTGATTTGTATAGATTAATCATCACATTCTTTACCATTCTAAAAATTCCTGACCTAGTCTTATGTTTTTTATACTTTTATTGCATCAAAAACCTGCATAAACCATTAGAATAAAACACACAAAGACAGCTGAAAATGTGTTCCACTCATGTCAAAATGATAAAGTTTCTGCAGTTTATCAGCATGCATTTTATTAGGATTATATTTGTCAGTTCAGACTAGCGGCATTCGGATTGAGGACAGTCTACTGCTTCTTTACTTTACAGCACAATATTTTACTGATTGCTTAGAAACCCTTTGCTATTATTTAAAACAGGCTTGGCCTTAAACAAATGATAATAAACCCACAAAGATATAGGGCCCTATTTAGCTACAAATGCATGGGGAAATAAATACAGTTTTTCTGAATGGAATACATTTGTTTAAATGGTATACAGCTATGAAGAAACTATCCAGCTTGAAGCCAGTAAACTATTGTTCTGAACAAGTATGAGGATATTGTTAATTATATTTATTTCAGAAAATTAGCCTTTGGTACATGCATACTTGTCTAACAATTGGAAAGATGCAGGCCAAACATTTGTTTACTTCATTTAATTTAAGTATTGAATGTTTTGACTTTTAAAATGTATTTATTGGATGTTAGTTTCGATTCCAATTAAACTAGAAAACTCACTTTTTCAATGCAGTCATCAAAAAACGCCAAGCCTGTGTCCTTGTCGCTCACAAAAGTGCATTCTTCAATGAAGCGGATGAAGATCTGGGTTTTCGTCAGCTGTGAATAGAATTTCTGATGTGCACGATCTCTGCTTTTCAAGAACCCTGGAGCAGGAAGCCAGTCGAGACGGGATGACAGGAGAAGAGATGAGGAAAGCATGCAGTTCTTAATGCTTTTTTCAGGCATGACTACATGCAAGACAACGCGATTCTCAATAACATAGAATCAGACACTTAAAAAATAGGTTGGATAATGGTTTTCAGTAACTGATTACCTTAGCTTGTACTTTAAATGATGTGAAACTTATTAAACACATTTGTGACAAGTACTGTAGGTTGATTACAAGATTAGAGAGGAATAAACAGTAGTAGTGTTGTTTTTGTTGTAGATGATTGTCTGAATCATGCTGATCAACAATAAGTTTATGAATCATAATTTCATTTTAATAAATCAAAATTGAGATAAAAATACACAATATGGTTTATATTCTACCTTCCTGCTAGAACAAACATTATTGTCAATTTTTTGCTTCCTAGAGGACATTTCATTGAAGTCCAAAGTTTACTATTTTTAAATGTCCACATTCTTTTTTAAAATATTGTTTATTTTCTCTTCCATTTAAATTATGTTTATAAAACAGACAATAAATGTTTGTCTTTTTAGGATGCCCCTGTCATGTAAAGAAACAATGTCTGTTCTGTGAGACACTTCCTGCTACTGAGCTTAAACCTAGTCTTCAAAGTACACAAACATTATTTATTTATTTTTATAGAGAGAGCCCTGAAGTAGAGAATACCCTGCGACACCATGAATAGATTTGTGCTGCAACAGAGGCAATTGCTTCACTAAGCACCAAAGAATTAAGCATATAAGGAGGCCAGGGCAGGGGGGGTGCACTCTGAAGCACATACCTTGGAGATCGTAAAGTGAATCAGCCGCCGTGGCCTTCTCCGATGGTGCCTGTGTGATGGGTTTGAGGTATGTTCGGTATCCCTTTAGTATGGAGGCCATGAAGCGGAGGAAGGCCTCCTGGGTCTCCATTTCCAGCCCAGTCATCTTTTTGTGCCAGGAGAAGTCTGCCTCGATAGGGGTCATCTCCACTGCAGCGCCTTCCTGCGCTGTTCTGTGCACTGAGAAAACCACATTGCAGCAAAATCAGTTACCAATACATTAATGTATCGAATCTGTCAAGGAGGTTCCTCACCAGTGGAGACTGACTAAATCTAAATACAGTAATCCGTTGCGTATACGCCTGTCACATATCCGCCCTAACAGTTTATCCGTCGCGATCAAGCACTTTAGCAACGTCACCCGACTGTACAGCGCCAATGCAAAATGGCTACAGGAAAACGAAATCGAGTTCTGTTACAATTGAAAAGTTGCTATTTTTCTGTAAACTTGTGTATTTTACTACTTTGTAAATTACCAGGCGCTAATGTAAGTGTATACAGCACTGTGGCAGGGCAGGAGCCCTGTGCATGAAGAGGGATTTTTTTGTGAAAATGTACATTATAAAGAGTGTGTTTTATTGTAATTAATTAATGAAGTACCTGATGCTCAGCCTGCCTGTTGTGTGCCATTACCAGATGTGGAATCTAAATCAAAAAGTGCCAACATTTTTTGTTTGTTGTTGACTTTCACCCTGTGTTGAGTTTTGTCTGACTAGAGTTAGAAATAGTAAATAAAAATATAATGAGAGTCAACAGGTCACATTACATGAAAGTGAAATAAATGTGGACATGGTGCCTTTTTGTGCTTACATGTAAAGCCTCTCATTTCCCTTTGGAACACCTGTTTTTTTCCCTGAACGCTATGCAAATGGAGGAGAAGGGATCAGATTTAAATAATTAGCCATGCTGATGGCCCGCTTAGATTCTCGTGCTGTTAACCGTAAAAGTCCCAAAAAAACTGTTTAAATGAGCAGAGAGCAGTTTCACGAGAAAGAATCCACAGGTCACCATGTTTGACGTAAATGATTATTAAAGACCTGATTTGTTGATGGATAGTGCTTGTTTTTTTTAATACGTTGTTTTAGTGTTGTTGCCCACACTGCTTTTCACACATCTGTGGTGCTGGGGGGGGGGGGGGGGGCAATGTTTAGATCTTTATCAATAATAAACTGGGCCAAACCCGAGAGGTCGTTGAACAGGCGTTTGGACTATTGAAAGGGAAGTGGCGGATACTACTGAAGAGTACTGAACTGAACCACAAGTTTGCTCCCCAAATTATTCCTGCCTGCTGTATCCTGCACAATCTGTGCCAGGACCATAAGGAGGTGTTCAGGTGGCTGCTGACGGTTAGCGAAGCAGAGGAACAGCTACCTCAGCCTCCAGGAAGTATTGAACAACAGCGATATGATGAGGTTCCTGCTATTACAGATGTACTGCTATCTCCATTAATTTCCCTGCTGCCATCTTTGGACCAAGGTAACTTACATATTCCCATGTGACTTTAGAGCAGCGTTAGGAAAGGACTTGAACGAGCCAATTAACATTTTCACAAGAAACTTGTGTTTACATGTGTAAGTGGGTGCTGATTTCACAAGCATTTCCTAGAAGAAACTGAGTCATTCACAGTAAAATACTGAGACCGTTTTTTGGGACATTTTCACAAGCTTTCCCCATCAAGCGCATTATCCGTTCACGTGAAACAAACCACACATGTAAAATCAGCCTAATGAGAAGTCCCCACAAATAAAGGAATGCAAACATGTGAGAGAGAGAGAGAGAGAGAGAGAGAGGAGAGAGAGGAGAACACCAGGGTCGGATACTGAAGAGTGAGTAAGCAAGTTGAAAATGCCAACAGGAGGGTGAGTTTGTTTATTATTGGACAGAGAAGATTAGTTCAGAGATTGTAGATCCCACCAAAGTTTTCAAACGCTGTGTTGTATGTACTCCGTGCGCCACTACTGCTGGTAGTGTCACATGAGCTTTTTAGCGTATTGATAGGTAAATAAATCCTGTTCGTCTGAGGGTGTATCAACTTCAATCTCCGTCTCAATCTCCTGCCTGTCACTCAGCAGCGAACGCACGGCAAATGGCGACTCTGTCACAAGCATTAATAACCAGTATCTTTCTAAACAAGGGATTTAGGGGAGATCCCTAATAAAAGCTGAATCTCAAAACAGTAATTGTGTGAATGTAGTAATTGTTACAGCTGTGTACAGTGGTGTTTTAAAAATACTTTTTACATATCCGCCCTTACTCTGGTGCCACTGCAGTCTGATACATGACGGACTACTGTATTACAATCAATCAATAAACAATCCTAACCAAACCCAATATACTATTTTTATTATGGTGGAGGTATAACTGTGTACAATTATATAATGATAACACTAAATAAACAAAACATCAGTTCTCTATCAGTTAGTTATTAGTTTTGTATTTTGTGCTTTTTAAAAGCTCCTGCTAGTATAATTAAAATTTAAACACAGCGCAAAGTAAAATCTTTAGAATTTTAAACTTTCACTGAAACAGCACCTTAATTTAAAGCATAATTTAAAGCATAGTTTAAAGCATGTTTTGAACTTGCAATACCCTCATAGCCGGCAATTCCTGCAAATTAACTGGCCTTGCCCTTTACTTTGGTTTGGAACACTATGCCATGTCAATTACCAGCAGGCAATACCTACTGTCCAAGGTATTTCAGTTTCCTCAATACTCTATTCTGGGCTGACTGCCCTTCTAACAATTAAAGTCAAGTATGTGTCATCTCAAGGTATCAGACTTGCAAATGAGTGGCTTAAACCGTAGGCATAGAGAGAGGTCTCACATGTCAAGATATTTAACGCCTAAGCTAGTCGGAATCAAAGATCTTTCATTCCGGGTTTTGCCAGGGACAGATCTAAGAGTGCGTAACAATGTCCGGTCCAAGTCCGAAATTAATCTCAAAGATCTTTTATTTTATGTTTTCAGGGGAGAGACAGAGCTACAATTGAAGAGTTTGTTTGACCCGCCTATCTGAGTAGTGGCATTCAAATGATTAAATAATTAAATCTAGATATGTACTACATAATTAACTTACACTCTCAGTCACTCCATTGTGTATGCTCTCCAACTCTTAGACTGCTTGTTATAAACACTGTCAAACGTGAATCAGCTAATCATCTCTCTGATTACAACTCCTTATTATTATTATTATTATTGGTTGTTAATAACACTGTCCTTTTTATGCGCAAGTGTCAATGTGGTTTCTCATGTTCCTTCTTCCGAAGGTCTGCCTGTCACAGAACAGGAATGAAAGAACACAGGGAGTGATTCTGACTCTGCCCGAGAAGCAGTGGGGAGACTGCAGTTTCCCCGAGGCAAAGCTCAAAATTAGTCATTTAAATTTTTATTTTGGGCTTTGCCCAAAGTTAGCAGGCAATTTCCGAATTGCCAGCATTTTGGGCTTTGCCTGTGATCGAGATTATAGTGATCGAGATTTGAAGGCAAAGGGTGGTCACACCAAATATTGATTTGATGTAGATTTTTCTTCTGTTCACTCACTTTGCATTTTGTTAATTGAAAAATATAAACTATTAACATGTTTATTTTTTAAAGCATTCTTACTTTACAGCATTTTTTCACACCTGCCTAAAACTTCTGCACAGTACTGTGTGTATATATATATATGTATATATATATATATATATATATATATATATATATATATATATATATATATATACACACACACACACACACAATATTTAAACTCAATGTTGCTAAAATAAGCATTTGTAAATGTGGATACATAATACAAGATACGAGACATGGGTAAAATAACAAATCTTAAAATATGAAAACTAAAAAGCCTTAGGCCTTAGTCTTTTGCATTAATGTATGAGGTTTGTTTGTGTAGATCATATAGTCTTTGTCATCACCAATATATTGCAAATGCCGTGTATATTTTAGATTGTAACAGAAAACTAAATCTAATAAAATCTAATCTAATATGTCTGGCTTTGCCTGGTGATAACGATCTATCTAACACTTTGACTATTCCAGGCATTCATTAAACAATCAAACCTGTCTACTTCAAATTGAATTACCCAGTCTAGTGAGGGAATGGGGGGTTAGCACAAAGCCTATAGTAAAGAGAAAGAAAGGAAAAAAAAACAGTAGTTTGAAATCAGCTTAAAGAAAAGAGATTTGAAATAATTTAACATCATTATTGATATAAATTCACTATGAGTACAGGATGCAATCGTTTTTACTCTTAAATTGCCTAACAAGCACAGAATATTGCAGGTAGAAAAACCCTAAGAAAGTCGCAATCCGATAATTTGGTGTCTAAAGAAATGTACTTTCTTATGGTAAAAATAACAGGAATTCAGAATAATAACAGAATGATTTAGCAAAAGTTATGTACATTTAAAAGTTTCCCCTTTTAAAATTCTGATAATTATCTAATCATGCAATAGAAAGGGGGGAGGCGAACAATCCAGATTGCAAGCCCAATTCAACTAGCCAATCAGAACAATCCCTTTGTTTGAAAAGTATAGCGCCACCTGTAAACATTACAACAGTGCTCCCTGATGTCTGGCTTCCTGCTCTCAGGACTCTGGCTACCTGCTCGCTGTTCTGCGCGCTCTCGGATTCAAAAGAAAGGAAACAAGATTGTGCCTGAAGCCCTCAGCTTTAAGTATTAACCCTTCAAGATCAGGGGCCCTGACACCTTGGAGAAACACAAGGTAACAGCACACTGAAACTCGACTGCTTTCCAGGCCAATTAACAATACTCTTAAATATCTATTCAGGTATTGTGTGATTCCTTGCTGTAGAGTCAGTATGTACTAATATTTCATTGGTAACTTGTTGAAAACCTTAGTTCTCATTGTACTGCTTTTAATGTGATATTAATTGTGTAAATTTTTTGTGTGATTTCCGAACGTATTTTGATTGCATGCTTAATAAAAACCACCTTTCTAAAAACCACCCTGTTGAACAAACTCAATGTATGAACTTTGAACAGAATGGAATGTGGTCTATTTTTGGCTTAACGTGTAAATCTGTGATCTTTTTCAGACAGCAATATTGAAAATGGGTTTATACATTATAATAGGATGTGGTTATTGTTTTAAGAATATGAATGGTCTACAATAGTACTCAAATTGGTCTCATCTCAGCTTAATACTAATCTATGTTATCACTTATAAATCAATCAGAACTGTATCCACTCCATTTTATAAAACACAATCTTACTCTATACCATCAACGGATTCCTCAAACAGCTCCTATGAGGTGAATGTGCTGCATTGGCAGGAATGGGACTACCACCATCTGTTGTCATTAGTAGTCCAACAGTTGGCACAGACTCTGAGATATAAAATTGCATCAATAATGCAGAAGTGCTCTCTTGAATGAAGCTCCGCGGCCTTGCATTTCTTTAACTCTCAGCAGCTCCCTCAAGCTGTCTGAATCCGCCTCTAATCACATATAAGCAGTACCTGTTGCCAGCTGGTGATGCAGGTTAGTCAGGGAGTTGAGGAGACTTTTGCTGGGTTTCTTTGGGAGGTTTTTCCAGGTATAATGCTTCTTGTCATCCGACCTGTTATAATATAAAAACAATCCACAGAAAATATATTTGAGAGTTTGTAATGATGTGGGAACTAGTCTAAACAGTTGTTTGCTTCACTTGTAATGTTTAAACTCGCATCCAAATTGTCTAATGTGGGG
The DNA here is from genome assembly GCF_017654505.1 of Polyodon spathula. Taxonomy (NCBI): domain Eukaryota; kingdom Metazoa; phylum Chordata; class Actinopteri; order Acipenseriformes; family Polyodontidae; genus Polyodon; species Polyodon spathula. The sequence goes on along the minus strand of NC_054534.1, from coordinate 69,009,097 downwards.
TCACATAGTTTGTGCTGATGGGCAAAATACGTACTATAGGTCAAGTGGTCAATAGCATCCTCCAATGCATAGCAAAAAGACTGCATCACTGGGCATTATAGGCTACTGTCTGTCACTTTTTCAGCCCTTGGTGGAACGGCACCACTATCAGCCGAACTACTCTATATTTGTATACCACATGCAGCAGACCAAATACACATAAAACTTGTGAATGCTTACAAGTAGATTGTGTTTGTGTCCAGATCCACACAGACCACATCTGGAGGTGGATCATAGAGGTCAAAATATCTGGAGTCCACTCCAATAACAAATGGACAAGGCGCACTGAGGACCCCAGAGAGCGCCAGGGGACAGAGAGGGATATAGGGACATTGCCATTGAAAAGGGAAGATCATCTGAAATAAAGGCACAAAAAACACACTGTCAGGCTCATATACTGTATATCCTTAATTTGATCTGCTTTAGTGCTTCTTTGCTCAAATGGTAGCATGCATTTAATGATGTAATGTGTAATATCCATTTTGTTTAAATAAAAAGTACATATATTGCATATGCCACCACAATGCAGTATGTAAAAAAAGACCACTCACTGCTACCACAGCTTCTGCTACTCCAGTCAGTACAGCAGGCCTCAGTGAGTGCAGCAGAATTTTACTCTCCAGCAGGACAAACAGCAGTAAAGTGGCACAGTTTTCTGGACCAAGGTTCATTAGCAAAGTGCTAAAATTTGCCCCACTGATTGGAAGAAAAAAAGAAAAGCAACATTATATAAAAATGCAGTATGGGTTCATGGCAAACACAGCATCACCTCTTTACAGCAGAAGAGCATCAACACATGTAAACTGGAGTTTACATGATCAGATATGCAAAATATGTTTTCCACAGAAACAGGGAGGCACAGATATTTTGTGCTTCTGGCAACTGACTGGCGATTAGTGGCACTGGAAAAAAAGGACAACTGCAAAACGATCATGCTGCTCACTGCAAAAGCAGTGCTATTAAACTGGTTGTAGCTAACACAATTGTTTCGCAATTGTTTCTTGTTGTGCATCTCCATTAAAAATATAGGTATAAAATGTACAGTTCTGAAAGCAACGCATGACATGGCATACATGTATATTCATTTTTAAACATAACAGGTACTACACAAGGTTAAATATCTGTTTGAAAGACTTGATTAAAAGGCGACGTTGCACTTCCTGGGTTATCTCACCTGGACAGTTGAATTGCCCCCACCCATTCAAGGCCTTCTCACCTGCCATTTAACAAAACAACTGCTTCCTCTATTGACTGACAAGCTTTGAAGCCAGAAACAGACTTTACCCCCGAGACACTGCTGAGGCGACCTAGGAAGTGAAACAGTAACATACTGAATGTAATGTAGGGCAAGTAAACTGAAGCTTCTATTGAAGTACCAGTTACGTTTAAAAATTAAAATACATACTGTATACATGTGTTTCTTGTACTTCACAATCGAGACTTGAAGAGCAAATGGAAATGCACAACAGGTAAGCTTTATGAAATGATTTTATTAGCTAGACCCACTAACTATAGGATATCCAAAAAGTATGCAGAGAAAGTAAAAAAAAAAAAAAAAAAAAACCTGCAGAATGAATAGGGAACTTAGCTTTTTTCATGGAAACAAAACAAATTAGATCTAAAATTACACACAAATGAATTTAGTAAAAATAAACTATTTAATAGGATTATTTAGACAAAGCACGAAACAGTAACTCCCAAGTATAAAAAGTACATGAAAAGCAGACACTGATACAATACTGAATAATGCATTTGCTGCATAACGCCTTGGCTATTTACCAGTATTGTAAAATCTGTTTCACAAGAGAGTATTTCCAAATTTAAAAAGATAGACTAAACAGAAAGCAGGTATTAAACAGCTTTGCCTTTAAGTTAATAACAGCCTCATAAACACGAGGCATTCGGTTAAGAAGTTTCAGCAGGAAATCACCCGACATGTCTTCCCAGCTCTTCTGCAGCAATTCCCAGAGATGTAGGGCACTTGTGGGTAGTTTTGCGTTGACTCTTCTGTACAGTTCGTGCCATACAAGTTCTATGGGATTGAGGTTTGAAGATTGGGCAGGCCAGGTCATTAAATTGAGTTGTCCTTCACTTTCCTTCTTTGCCAGATAGTTCTTGCACAACTTTGAGGTGTGTTTCGGGTCATTATCTTGCTGAAGAATGAAGGACTGCCCAACTAGTCGTAATCCTGACAGAATGGAATGCCTCTGAAGTATGCTATGATACCCATGCTGCTTGAGCTTGCCATGGACTTGGTAAAGACCACCAACTCTGTCACCAGCAAAGCAACCCCAGATCATGACACTGCCTCCTCCATGCTTGACAGTGGGAACCACACATGCAGAACTCATGCGCTCACCTTCTCTGCGTCTTACAAATACTCTGCTGTTGGACCCAAATATTTCAAATTTTGACTCAGTCTGAAAGGCCGACTTCCACTCCTCAAACGTCCAGTTTCTGTGTTTTTTGGCCCAGGCAAGTCTCTTCCTCTTATTCTGCACTCTTAACAATGGTTTATTTGCAGCAATTCTTCCAGTTAGGCCAGCTTCACGCAATCTCCTCTGATCAGCTGATGTTGAAAAATCTGTACTTCTAGTAGCGTTTAGTTGAGCTTGTATTTCAGGGGCAGTTAATTGCCGGTTTTGCAGACTTTTGACTCTAACTTGTTCTCTGATTCTGAGGTCACCCCTGGCCTGCCTGACCTTGTTTGGTCCTCATGAGTGCCAGTTTCTTCAAATCGTTTGATGGTCTTGGCCACAGCTGTTACAGACACTTGCAAAGCTCTTGCGATTTGTTTAAAGATTGACCTTCATTTCTTAAAAAGTAATTACTTTTAAGTCTTTTTTCTTTGCTTAACTGAGTGTATTTTGCCATTTTCTGCTCCTTTACATTCAGGAATGACAAACTTGTGCCTATGCTACCTATAATTATAGTAATCATGGACCCTCACCTGTTGTTAATAATTGGTGACAAAATGTTAATTAGGTAACATGCTAGTTTACTCAGAGAACATCTAACAAAGACACTTTTATACTTAGGCCAGTGTTCTAACACCGTGTTATACACAATTCAGACTTTTAACTGACTTTGGCTTCTGACTGAAATCCCCTTGCTTTGGGTGATCATTTCACTGAAATTGATAAGATTTACATTTTCTTTTAAAAATTAATTTTTTGAATGCAATTCACTTATGATTATCAGCTTATACAAGTACATGTAACATATAATGAAATATTAAGTGTTTATAGACAAGTTTATACAGTTAAAAGCATAGATAATCATGAAAAACCTGGTTTCAAGCAGGTATACTCAAACTTTTGACTGGTACTAATATATCACACACACACACATTTATATCAGAGATATTCCACATTTATCCATATTAAAATATCAATTCATCAGGAAAATGACTATTTTAAAACAGTGGCCTACTTTTATTTAGAAAATATGAAACAAAATTCAAATAAGCCAGCTACAAATCACAGTTCTCAATGCCAATAGTAGTCTACTTTTAGCTGGAGCACTATGTCAGAATCCCTCTGCAAGAACACATAATACAGACACACAGTAATGTTGTCACTAATACTCAGAAACCATTAGGGACCAATGTGTCATGCTTAGCTTTAAGACTAAACCTTGTAGACACCAATGACCCTGCATGAAGAGGATGCTGTGTTAAACACGCCTACAGTAAAAAAAAAAAAAAGGTTATGATACCTTTCTAGTTAGGTCTTCAATTATTCTACTGTACTGCTATTATAAGGTATATGTACATGTATTTAGCTGTACAGTATTTCAAGGTATGACCAGAATTTGATCTTTTGACTTGAAATGTCAGTGTGCTTCTTCAAGAGTCTCACACAAGATCAATATAGGCATACGACAGATACAGACACTGACACTACAGAATCACTAGAGAATTAACAGTGGATGAGCCCAGGTATGCACTGCACCTCTTGTGGGGTAGATATCAACTTGTACCATACACAATCTATACAATATTCTTATATATTCCATAAAATACATTGGTAACATGAATTGGTATAACATGTTTGAAATCCTGTTACAGACCAAACAAGTATAACCTTGACTGGAGTACTGTATCATTGTGGAATAACTAATAAAAATAGTGAATGGTGACATCAATATGTATTTATTAGAGAATCTTCACTGATGTCTTGTGACAGGATGGCATGCGTGGTGACGTCAGGCCAGAAGCAGGAAGAGACAGACACTGCAGGTATGGTGCAAAAAGTCGCTTGCTTGTGCCGGTTTATTGTAAAATAGGATGAACAAAACAAACACAACACAGCACCGGTAGCCAAAACAAACAGACAAACAAAATTAATTAACACTTAAACAGCGGACGAACAGACAAACATGGCGAGTGAAATTAATTACTTTTTGTTTTTTTCTTCTCCCCACCCGTTCTCCACTCACCGAACACACAACACAGAGCGAGTGAAAACATGCTGCTTTTACGCAGCTGTACCGATAATCGATTGCTTATCAATCATTCAATTGGAGTCTCGGTACAACTGCACGTGAATTAAGTGCAATTTCCCATTCTCACATATTGTTACACTTCTGTAACAATATGTGAGAAGTCAATATTGCAATCCTCGTGCCTAAATACAAATATACATTTTAAAATCACTCGTGTTCACAGACCCAATTATACCCCATGCACCAATACCTATACACCAACATTAACACACCACATGCAACATATAACACACCAAATGCACACAGGGGCAGGGCACATTGCCACATGTCTCCATTCAGAAAAAGCAGGATGCGAGTAAAGGGCATGCTTGTTTAATTTTAACAGTGTAGCTGCAATGTAAACCTGTATATTTGTATACAGTATAAATATCCCTTGAATACTGTGTTATTTTAAAGCTAAAAAAAGATTGTGCAGGGAATTAACAGTCAGCACTGAACATAAGAAATTACAAAAGAGCTTTCCCTATAGTAACTAAGTAAGGGGTTAAGGGGTTAACACAAACGACAAGAGTAAATGTCAGTAAGCCATTTCAAGAGTTACATACAGACAACATTGAAACCTAAAACCCTTGGAGGACCAAAGACATAAAATTAAATACATATATTATACAATGTATATATACCAGAGATAAGCTTTCTGATTCTGAACATACCTTAGTGGTAATGGCGTGCAAACTGGCTGAGAAAGTATCAAGGCGTCATGGGCAGAGAGCTGAAACATAAAACTCAGGTTAGCTTCCATCATCACTCAGAGCACACAGTATACTATAGAGAGGTAACATTGGAGAAACTAAAATGTCTTACCTGAACTAGGATTCTTGGTCTCTGTGGTGAAGGGAAAGGAAGGTTGTGCATAAAGTGGGAGATGTGCCTAAAACAGAAAACATCATTATTAAAAATAATAATAATAATTAATATCCATACATACTTGATAGTGTATACTGATACACTGGAGAAAAAAAAAATATGGCCAAAACAGATTCTAACCCAGGACATTTTAAAGCCTCCAAGAAAAAAAAATATATTACCAGATTTCTCCTTTTAAATCCCCCCCCCCCCCCCCTTGCCCTGCCTTGTTTAACGACAGAGTTGCTTTCTTATCTACAAAAAGGACATGTCATTTCAAACCTCCTACCATATTTAATTTTCAGAGTGGTGGCTTCGTGGAAAGCTGGTTTGTGTCCCTACCTACAGTACAGACATATACATATATAAAACAGGACCATCAACAAGGTCTGCTGTTTGATATTGAAGCTCATTGCAGCTTAAATCTTCATATGGTGTTTTGCTCAATTAAAATGTAAAGCCTACTTTTCAATGGGAAGAGGGTGCGGTCCAGAGACAGACAGCTTGTAGAGGAACATGAGGAACTTGCGGAAGGACTCGAAGAAGGGCCAGTGTGAGAGCAGACAGATGCACTTGTTGGTGTTGACACGCTTGTTGGGGATTATCTTCTTTTCCACTGCAGTGATGAGGCCCAACTGCTGTTTCTGCTTCTCTGTCAACATCTCCATGGGGTAAGGCTCATAAAACTGAATAGCAGCACCATACACCTGGGGAAAAAGTAGTTATAGTAGTTTGCACTAATTCTGCAAAAGAGACCATACGCACTTCTCAGCTAAACAACTGAATATAACTTTTAGAATTTCTCATTGAACTTGGACATTTGGGTTTGCATGTCACAATTGGTCAATTTAGTGATTTGTAGAACAAACAAGTGACAATACTTTACATTAAAGGAAACCAGGACATTCTCTCCCCCCCCAAAATCTTGCATCTGTATCTTTACTAGTAAGTAATTAAAAGAAAGTCACCCACCTTTTCCCCAGAAGATACTGTTAAGACAAATGTTGAGAAGACTGGCAGTGGATATCTGGTGTTAGGAGCCCAGCACTCAATGGTAGCTCCCATTGGAAGGCAGAATAGAGGGACCGATTCTGACAGGGGGAATGATTCATAGTCTTCTTCTGGATACCTGAAGATCAAACCTGTCACACAACACAGCGTTTTAGCTGAAGATCAAACCTGTCACACAACACAGCGTTTTAGCTGAAGTTCAAACCTGTCACACAACACAGCGTTTTAGCTGAAGATCAAACCTGTCACACAACACAGCGTTTTAGCTGAAGATCAAACCTGTCACACAACACAGCGTTTTAGCTGAAGATCAAACCTGTCACACAACACAACGTTTTAGCTGAAGATCAAACCTGTCACACAACACAGCGTTTTAGCTGAAGATCAAACCTGTCACACAACACAACGTTTTAGCTGAAGATCAAACCTGTCACACAACACAGCGTTTTAGCTGAAGATCAAACCTGTCACACAGCACAGCGTTTTAGCTGAAGATCAAACCTGTCACACAACATTTTAGTACCACTTTTCTGAAGGTTATTCCCTAAAAAAAAAAAAAAAAAAAAAAAAAAACTTTTCCTTATGGCGCTTATGATAATACATAAAGGTGCACTTTAATAAATCAGTGGTGACTATTTACTGTAGCTTAAATGTATGTTGTTTGCATTTTGCATTTCAACTATTGCAGTATATCTGTAGACATTTTTGTTTTCTTAAGCGTGGATGAGGATCACATTGTCATGTTCCTGTCTTGTAAGAAAATATTTACCAGAGCTCTTACACCGATTTAAGATCAATAAGTCAACATGCTGGATAACATGAATGCAGCAATACACTAACTATCACCTTGTGAAGCAAAATAAACCACAAAGATGAAAATCTAATCAAAGCAGACAATGTGCAACAAGGTGAAGGCTGGACACGAACTGGCAACTGTACCACCACAAGCAGGCATCTCAACTACAGTGCAAAACAGCTGGGCTCGTCTGCATTTGTGGTTTTGGAGTTTTTAATCACGTCACACAACATGGCCCATTAAAAATGCACGGACTTGGCACAAGTCACACCTTAGCAGATTAAGAAACTTTATTATACTGGAACAGTAAACAAAGGAAGTCCAACCCCTTTATGAGAACAGCCGTTCAAGTAGAATGTGAACACTCCGTTTATCATAACACAGCAGGATCACAATGTTAGCAACAGGCAACCCACCAACACTGAGACATGGATATGAAGGAGTACTACTTCAATCCGTTAGGCAGTTGCACAATGCTGAAAGACTGCATTGCTTACAGAATTACACAAAAGCAGCATAAACACACCAAAGACCATTTGCATTTGATTTGTAACACCGGAGTCAACATGCTTGGCCCACACAATAATATAAAAACAGCAACTTACCAGCCTTGTATGCTATTGAATTGGAAGCAGAGACCGACTTCTTGTAACAAATATATACGTTGGAGCCCCACTGAAACAAAGTTCAAACAAAAACACAAAATGATTTACAAAGAGATTACCTTTGTTCAGGAAAATAAAAAATACCAGGCTAGCCGAAAAGAATACATACATAGATTAAATAGTCTTACTTTCCTTTCAAATAGGCACATAAGTATAATTCACAGTAAAGGCCACGGGTAACAATTTCAGATTACCGTAGCAGTTCATAAACCCAAACTCACAACTAGTTACAAACACAGATTGTTTTAGCTGTGTTAATTACTACATTTGCAGTACTTAAATGTATAGTTTCAATAATTAATCAAAACACTGCTATAAAAATAAGGAAAATACATAAAACTAGAAGCGGAAGTTTGAAAATGTGAAAAAACATCTGTATCATGGGGGGGTGGGGGGTGGGGGTTCCATGTGTGTTCTAATTTTACTCAAGACACTGTGCTCGAGCCAAATGAAAAATGACCCTACACAATTCGGGTTTCCTTTGGGGGAGTTTCCATGTGTGGTTCTTTACACGTGAAGTGGAGATGCGTGTGCATGTTTGGGAGCTTGAGAGGATCAGGTTTGTGGCCGAAAAACAATGGCCACAGAGAGGGCTAGGGTAAATCTGCATGACGTAAAACATGGGAAAACCACACCCATTTTCACATGGAAACCCATACTGTACGTGAAAACGTCTGCTGATCCCAATCCAGACAGCCTTTGGGATCATACATGGAAGGTGTCTGGAACAGATCTCTATAATCCTACGTATCCACTGGTTTTCTGCCATGGTGAACTGCAATAGCTGGGTTGGACAGTTTCATTATATACCTAAGATATTAATTAAAGAAAATAATTAAGTCGTGTGATAAATTAGCTGAAATATTATTCACTACTAATGACAAGCCACCCCAGCAATTAAAAACAATTTGGGGAATAGCAGTAAAACATATTCTTAAACAACCAGCCAGGTGAGATTTACATTGTGCTTTGAACAGTTTCACTCAAACAAGATGTCACCTGACAACCATGGATTTCCAGGCGAGATTATTTCGTGTGCCTGTTCTCTGTGCATGGAAACCACACCAGAACTCAACGCATGGCTAATTTGCATATCAACCTCCTTCTTTCCCCCTCATTTGCATGACTTCAGGTGAAAAGGTCTTCGAATAAAATAAACTTAGCCAACGGAAACCCGAAATGGATAGGGTCAATGTGACAGTGAAATCGGCTCATTCCTACTGGACACCACCTATAAAGGAACTTTATTGAGAGCATCACACAATGTTGTTTGTATATTGGCCAAAGGTAAAACAATGCATCAGTGAAAGGGTTAACTGGATAAAACATTATATCTAACAGAGGTTGTGTTCATCACAAATCTACATTGTAGCTGTAATCTTATGAAAAGATGGGATGCAGAAGAGTGGTTATAAGTTACATACACTCACAATTACAGTAACAAATTGTAACAGACTTGCATGTACTTTCATTTGGCAAACACACATATTTTAAACTGCAGAACTACACATGAAAAGAAATGCTTCAACTCACAGCAGTATAAAGATTAGGTGGAAAGTACCCCTTAACCTATTATCTAGGGAAGTTACTGTAAAACACAAAAACTGACTGTCTGAAAAAAAATAACTGCTTGGAGAACAGTGACACAAGGCCAAATAGTAAAAAAGGTTTCAGGTAATGGAAACCATCTGTTGGACATCAAACATTTTAGATCCAACTTTGTATATATTTCATTCAACACTAGTTGACATAACCAATAATTTCTGACTCTGCACAGGTCTGGGTTCAAAAGTTTAAGTGTGGCTCTCCGTTTGGTTCTAGAAACCACAGCGTTCTGAAGAGCAGCATGTCCTTACCATCCCACAATTTAAGTTCTTATCAACTTTACAGAAAGTGTGTGGTGGGGTCTCTCCCTTGTTGGCAATAATAACGCAGATATCAGTGACTGCCAGCGAGTTCTGAGGCCTTATTAACGGTGTCCTCCGATAGGTGATAAAGATGCGCTGGGAGTTGGCTGAGCTGTTGTTGACATTGGCACAGCGTCCGTAGGGTGTGGCCTGGATCACCTCGCAGCCTTGGATTAGCCTCTCCTTCCCCTCATACAAAACCCTGCAAGATAAAGTGCAAAGCAGATTGGAAGAGGGACATTCTGTCAGACAGTCAAATGAACTGCTTCTCAGTGTGAACAGGCTGGCTGTAGGTAGGGGTGACGTCAGGCCAGAAAGGAGTACACAGACAGGCAGTACTGGCAGGTGAAACTGAGACGCTGTGGCGCTCGGTGCATTTATTAAACAAATAAGAGTTAAACAAAAAAAAAAAAAAAAACACAACAGCACACAGCACTTTGGGCCAAAACAAACAGACAAACAAAAAACGGACTAACACTAAAACAAACAGTGGATGAACACTAAACAAAAACTAAGTATGGTGCTGGTGCTATTATTATTATTACTACTACCTCCTGACTACCACCTCTCATTCCCTTGCCCTGAGCACATACAACCCTGAATGAGTGAAACATGCATCTATATATACTGTTGTGCCGGGATTCAATTACTAATTATTCACTTGAATCCCAGCACGTGAACTAATTTGTGCAATCCCAGTGCTCACATACTGTTACATACTTTAAATGCACGTGAAGTATTTGTGCAATCACGTGGCTAAAATACAACTATATATTTTAAAATCACTTGTGCTACACAGAGCCATTTACATCCCATGCAGTAATATCTGTACACCAACATTAATACACCACACGCAACATACAAAAAATACACACAGGGGCGGAGCTAGGGTGACCAGATAGCAAGAGTGAAAAATCAGGACAGTCAGTTGGTGCGAGGATGAAAGAAACCTTGTTTAAATTAACTAATGCACAACGCAAGCAACAGAAACTATGTATCTTTCTTCTGTAGGCTTTTTTTTTTCCTGTGTGCATTGCACTTAGGCAAAAACAAAAACCTAGCGAAATATAATTAAAAAAAACAAAAAAAATACTCCAAAGCAGTTAACTTTCTTGTTTACTGTTCAGATGACAACAGTGTTTTAATAAGCCTACCAGTGCTTCTGTACTGGCTTTTCTGTGACCTGCTGTACTGTAGGTAGCAGGTGGGACAAAGTCAGTGCTGCATTGTTTTGATTTAGGTTGCTAAAATCTAGTTTTCAGCGTTAGTCATAAAATACCAAAAATGGACAAAGCAAAACAAACAAAGTATATTTTGGCTGAGGGGCGTGTCAAGACATTTCCCAAATAAACTCTTTTTTGTAATTGTTTTGCACATCTTGTAACGTGACAAAGAAAATCTGATCTATCGCTATAACTTCAGAATCACACATTAAACAAAAGGCTACTACAGAGGCTGCTGAACAGAACATAAAACAAACAACAGCTTTCAGAAAACAAACTGGAAAGTCAGCACAGACAAAAACAAGTATTCTTGTGTCAGTTGTACCCAAGTTAAATCAGCACTACAGGTACAATCAAGCACAGCTACCTCGGTTCAAACAACCTGCTGTTCACTTTTTAAACGCAACTAGAATTTAGACCCGAATAGGCACGTTTTCTTTGTTTTGACTCGGTACTGACAAAATACATTCCTGGATGGAACAAATAACATGACAACAAACGTGCACATATGTGGACTTTATTAAACAATTCCAGATGCCTTTGGGCAAATGAGTTTTGAGACTGTTTCTAATAGATTTCCATATCTCTATAACTTGGCAAAGCTTTGCCTTACACTTCCAACCAATTCACTGGATGCAGACATTATGTCTCAATGTATGAGCAAGTCCACACTTGGCAAAGAATGTCTGGGGATGTTGCACGCTTGCCTTTTATCAAATCACAGCACTCTGTTTTAGCAAGGAAGCAAATACCACTACTTTATTTTATAGCGCTCTGAAATATTAGGTGTATTTAATGTTTAAACAGGTCTGCGAAATGCCAGTGAAATCCTAATTATAATCCTAATCATTGGATGACTTGACCATGGGCATATGACTGACTGTAGTTCTGAGCGGTCCATTCAGGTACATGTGAAGCCATCTGGAGGCAGAGAATGCAATTTAAAAGTTTTAAAAAGTGGTCCAAATGTAATAAATAAATAAATAAATAATGATTATATATATATATATATATATATATATATATATATATATATATATATATATATATATATATATATAATTATAATTATAATATATATATATTTAAACACACACATTGACACACATTGTATAAACAGTTGTAGCACCACATGGGAACACAATAAAATAAAAAGGTCCTTATGTACCCTTTAAGCAATCATTTGTCAATGGCCACAGTATTCTCGAACGGCTTAATCTTGTCGGTGCCTCAGGTTCTGCCAGATGCAGAAGTACAGGAAGGAAGCCAAGTACGTTGTTGCTATAGATTAAACAACCAAAGTTTTAAACGCAGCTCAGCGGTCTTGTGTTTTTCAGGAATGTGACTGACACTTTCCCGTAAGAATGGTTGTTCTGTGAAAATGTGTTACATTTACTAAAATAAAAATAATAATAAAAAAGCTTTTAAAAAGACCAATTTCACATTGTTTGTTTGTTGTTGTTTTTTGGAGCAGAAAAAAGGAGGGACACACAATTTTATTTTTTCACCTAAAAGGTAACAAACCTCTGTTATATATAGGAGCTGATAAACAATATTATTGACATCAAATATATGTTTATTGGTATAGCTCACAAAAATAATTTTCATGGACAGAGTCGCATCACACTGGGCTACAGTGATTGAGAACTTAGCCCCAAACAGATTCATTTTAATTTTGTAGCTTCCAAAACAAGCCCTTGTAATGACATCATTTATGACCCCTTCCTCTATGTTCAACGTGTACACTCCCAAACCGAACAAAGACATTCCTTTGGCTTCTGTTATCTCTGAGATTCACCCATCCATCCCCCATGCAAGCAAAGGCCCCTTCTCACTTTAAATTCCAATGCTCAAATACCACAGCCAACTTCTCAGTTTGCTGCAGAAAATTACATTATAAAAAAATAATTTGTTCTATATAAAAAATTTTAGAAAAACTATTACTTACTTATTATTAAAATTCCTTACAATGTTCAAACTATTTTTAAAAGCATACAGGGCATTGCAGCTTTAAAGCAATAAAGTTCCCAAATCTTCTATATTCATGGAATACTGGTACAAGTACGGAAATGAAAGCAGCGCCTTAAAAAGCAAGGTTGTTCCCATACATACCTATGACAGGGAGAGCCCTGTCAGTGGTCCTGCGCAGTTGTGTGCAGCTGGGATGCGCAAGAGGAGGCACGTTGCTGGGCAACCAATTGAGCAGTTAGGCTATTCCGGCGCTGATCTGATCAGAAGCACTGGATTGGCTGGGGTGGGGAACCTAGGGAGGCTGCGCTAAAGCTCGAGGCGACTGCACCGACATGCTACTCAGACGAGTGCTGTGGTTCTTTATGGTTACTTCTATTGTCATACTACAGATTCGGAAGCTGAAGCTACCAAGCCAGCACATGCACTGCCACAGCACAACATAACTACTACACAAAACCCTTCCACTCCAAGATGCTGCTCGTGAAGCCATTGCCCAGCTGAGACCTTTTGAAGAGGCAGGAGTCACTGTGGAGCCCAGAAGTAGGTCAGTTTAGGGGATGTTGATCCCAAACAGTATAGAGAGGGTTTGCATAGTGTAGTAGATTCCAGGAGCGGGAGGTTCCTTTTAGTGGGACTAGTGCTCGCCTTGTGTGGCAACCTTTTATTTGTAGCTTTGTTTTGTTTTGTTTTCTTTATTAAATCCAACGCTAGGATTACCATTGTTCGTACCCTAGTGTCGGGCATGTGTTGTTTATTAGATCTGAATGTGTTGTTTATTAGATCTGAACGACTGTGTGGCGTGTCAACACCCACTGCTCTGTGTCTGCCTCAGTATTTATCTGTGAAGACCCACACACTTAACACTCATCCCGTTACACTGCATCAACACTATTTACTGGTACTGTCAAGCAACTGACAGCAATTACAGCAAGAGTCTCATTTCCATGTTTTTCCAGAACTGGCAAACACTTCACTTCACTTCACTGTCAATTCCGTAGTAAGCACAGTATTCACGCTGTGCTACGCAGTTGTCTTTAAAACAGTAGAATGGCCCGAAACACTTCTCTCAGCTATGCCGAGATAATTTGCTTGATTTGGGTCAAAGACCTGACAGGCATTGAAAAATGCAGCTACAGGTTGACAGAACTGGGCAGGCGAGTTGGCAGTGCATGTATGTTTCAATTTTTACAGCGCTGTCAATTGAATTAAAGTGTGAACGGCTACATTGCAAAGTAAGGCAACCAAGCTAGTTCAGCATCATTAGAGCAACCGTGAAAAAAAGTTTATTTTTTATTATTTTTTTTGGTTAAGGTACAACTTCAAGTAGTGTTGGTAAAGTTCAATGTTCTCACCCGTGATCACCATGTCTTAATCCCTGCCTTAACCATGGTACCCTAATCAGCTACAAGCATACGATGGCAAGGAAAGCAGTAAACAGCATGCAGTGATCTCTAGGAAATGTCAGCTAATATTTGCTCTACAGTGGAGGCGGTTCAAAGCAAATACTGGCAGGCTGCCGAGTAAGCCAAGAGAACACCTGCTGAAACTTAGTAGGGACTGAGCTTTGAACTGAAGTTTTCAGCAACATTTTCTCGAGGTTTTTACACAGTGCAGGCTTTTTCAGTTGAGATCGTGGAAGATGCTTAGATGATGGAAGGAATATTGTCAACACATTAAAGTAACTTCCATCAAAAAGGACTTTGAGTGTTGCATTAATGTTGGGAAAGTATTTAATCCAACCACTCACATTAGATGAATTAGTTTCAGTTAAAAGCCCATTCTCCCTTGCCGATTTATGCATATAAGGGGCAAAATCACAGCTAGTTTTCATTCCTCTGGGATTCCACACTGAAATGGTCCTTCTCTGAGTCTCAAAATATATTCTTTGGTGGCCTCAGAGTGTGGTCACCAGTAAGAAACATTTCCTAAATATAATTAGCTAATCATCTAAAAACATATAGAACATGTGGACATATGCACATCTAAATAGTTTTCAAATCATTTCTGTAATAAAAGTTAAACTATACAGTCCCTCTCATCTGGACCTTAATTCCAAGTCCCTTCTAATAATAAACTGCGGCTATAACAGGTTTTTGCAAGGTTTATTAGGCTTTCAGGCCGAATGGCCGGAAGCCTGTTGTTGTTGTAAGGATTATTATTATTATTATTATTATTATTATTATTTTCTTCCGCCTCCAAAAAGTTACAAATGCCTATAACTTTTGAACTGCTGCACCAAAACTCACGAAATGTTGCAGTAATGTAGAGGACTGTGTGACGTTGTGCCACGGTCAATATGGCAGACTTTGGTCAAATGGTGTGGCAGCCATTTTGGATTTACTGAATTTTGGACAATATTCAAAAGCCGCCTTTTGATGAACATTAAATAGTACAGCTGTGAAATTCTTTCTTACATAGTCCACTCATGTCCAAGATTAATTCTTAAGGAATTTTTTTTAGGTCACATGGTGTGCGCTTCCATGTTGGATTTAGCGTAAAACACTTGGACAACTCTTCATGAACCCTTTGGCCAACTGACTTGATTTTTTGGTATACGTTTTCTATGTACTGTCTTCCAAAAAATTTATTCAGGAAAAGTTGTTACATGAAGCAATCTGGCCAATCAATATGGATGACATGCCATAAATCTTTAAATCTGCCATTGTTTGTGGCTGGCTAAGCTAACTAGCCAACACAGTAATTACAGTGGAAACAGTGACATTATTTTACAATAATACACAGTATGCAAAGACAACTAACCTACAGTGGCTTGCGAAAGTATTGACCCCCCTTGGCATTTTTCCTATTTTGTTGCCTTACAACCTGGAATTAAAATGGATTTTTTGGGGGTTTGTATCATTTGATTTACACAACATGCCTACCACTTTGAAGATGCAAAATATTTTTTATTTTGAAACAAACAAGAAATAAGACAAAAAAACAGAAAACTTGACCGTGCATAAGTATTCACCCCCCCAAAGTCAATACTTTGTAGAGCCACCTTTTGCAGCAACTATAGCTGCAAGTCTCTTGGGGTATGTATCTATAAGCTTGGCACATCTAGCCACTGGGATTTTTGCCCATTCTTCAAGGAAAAACTGCTCCAGCTCCTTCCAGTTGGATGGGTTCCGCTGGTGTACAGCAATCTGTAAGTCATACCACAGATTCTCAATTGGATTGAGGTCTGGGCTTTGACTAGGCCATTCCAAGACATTTAAATGTTTCTCCTTAAACCACTCAAGTGTTGCTTTAGCAGTATTCTTAGGGTCATTGTCCTGCTGGAAGGTGAACCTCCGTCCCAGTCACAAATCTCTGGAAGACTGAAACAGGTTTCCCTCAAGAATTTCCCTGTATTCAGCACCATCCATCATTCATTCAATTCTGACCAGTTTCCCAGTCCCTGCCAATGAAAAACATCCCCACAGCATGATGCTGCCACCACCATGCTTTACTGTGGGGATGGTGTTCTCGGGGTGATGAGAGGTGTTGGGTTTGCGCCAGATATAGCGTTTTCCTTGATGGCCAAAAAGCTCAATTTTAGTCTCATCTGACCAGAGTACCTTCTTCCATATGTTTGGGGGAGTCTCCCACATGCCTTTTGGCGAACACCAAACGTGTTTGCTTATTTTTTTCTTTTGCAATTGCTTTTTTCTGGCCACTCTTCCGTAAAGCCCAGCTCTGTGGAGTGTACAGCTTAAAGTGGTCCTATGGACAGATACTCCAGTCTCCGCTATGGAGCTTTGCAGCTCCTTCAGGGTTATCTTTGGTCTCTTTGTTGCCTCTCTGATTAATGCCCTCCTTGCCTGGTCCGTGAGTTTTAGTGGGTGGCCCTCTCTTGCCAGGTTTGTTGTGGTGCCATATTCTTTCCATTTTTTAATAATGGCTTTAATGGTGCTCTGTGGGATGTTCAAAGTATTGGATATTTTTTTATAACCCAACCCTGATCTGTACTTCTCCACAACTTTATCCCTGACCTGTTTGGAGAGCTCCTTGGTCTTCATGGTGCCGCTTGCTTGGTGGTGCCCCTTGCTTAGTGGTGTTGCAGACTCTGGGGCCTTTCAGAACAGGTGTATATATACTGAGATCATGTGACACTTAGATTGCACACAGGTGGACTGTATTTAACTAATTATGTGACTTCTGAAGGTAATTGGTCGCACCAGATCTTATTTAGAGGCTTAATAGCAAAGGGGGTGAATACATATGCACGTACCACTTTTCCGTTATTTATTTTTTAGAATTTTTTTAAACAAGTTATTTTTTTCATTTCACTTCATGAATTTGGACTATTTTGTGTATGTCCATTACATGAAATCCAAATAAAAATCCATTTTAATTCCAGGTTGTAAGGCAACAAAATAGGAAAAATTCCAAGGGGGGTCAATACTTTCGCAACCCACTGTACTTCAAAATAACAGTTTTTTTTTTTTTTGGGGGGGGGGGGGGGGGGGGGGGGGGGAAGCTTTATGAAGAGCAAGCAATACTTCTCGTTCGTGATGCTCTGAGATGCGACTAGCTAACTATCACGATACGAGTCAAAGGAAATATCTTTGTATATCATACATTGTACTGCAAATTATATATATATATATATATATATATATATATATATATATATATATATATATATATATATATATATATATATATATATAGAGAGAGAGAGAGAGAGAGAGAGAGAGAGAGAGAGAGAGAGAGAGAGAGAGAGAGAGAGAGAGAGAGAGAGAGAGAGAGAGAGAGAGTTTGCATTGTAAGTTAAAGCCCAAACACCACGTCTTTACAGGTAGGCTGACAGATATGTTTAGTACGATGTTCGTTTGATTATTTGTATGTTTTAAAGTGTTTTAGGATAAAGCTACTGCGAAAATGTGTTAATACAAGTCAATGAGAAAATTCAAAGTCATG
This sequence comes from Polyodon spathula, assembly GCF_017654505.1. Classification (NCBI taxonomy): domain Eukaryota; kingdom Metazoa; phylum Chordata; class Actinopteri; order Acipenseriformes; family Polyodontidae; genus Polyodon; species Polyodon spathula. The sequence goes on along the minus strand of NC_054534.1, from coordinate 68,991,228 downwards.
AGACAAAAGTTTTAGAACGGCTTTGTATGTACAAAATTAGTTTTATTCTGTAAGGCTACCATAAATATGACTTCAGGAGGTTGTTAATATTTATGAGAGATCTCAGTTATACGTTCTACCGTTTATTTTAATGAAGTTGTATTGATAGGGCTGTGTTTAGAGAGAAATTGGGTCCGATTTACACTGTGCTATCTACATATGCAACTGAAGGGAACGTGTATACTGTACTGACAAGAATACTATTGTAGTGGCGTCTTATTTTTTTTGTTTCACACAGTGATAGTTATAATTAGGGGTCTACCTAAATCGCAATTTCGTGGAAATCGTGAAATTGAGGGGTCACCACGAAATTCATCTCTTTTAGGAGTCGATGCATATAAACACTCTGTTTGAGTAAGGAAGCAAGCACCACTATTTTTAGGATTTATAGTCTTCTGAAATACTGTCTACTAAGCTTTATTTAACGTTTAAACAGGTCCGCGAAATGTCAGCGAAATCCTAATTTTATTCCGTAACCTAGCCATGAAAAATACGTAAATTTACCGCGATTTAAGTAGACCCCTAGTTATAATTATTTTCTTATGTAATTTAAAATAATGCTTTCCAATTAACAATGTTTGTATGATTTCCAAGTCTTAACCCTTTGAAGCATGGTACCCCATTTTTTTTTTAATATAACTGTAATGAACATATAATAAAACTAGAAACTTGAAAACAACAAAACTGTTGAAAAAATAAATAATTGGTCTCCAAGTTCTCATGTGGTTCCATATTAAAACCAGTGTGACTCTGCTGTCCCTTACTGTAAACTGACCAATAGTCTGTACCAGGCTTTTTAAACGCTCTAAACAATAAAATATTCATGAGCTTGACAATTAACGCTAATACTGTTTGTTTACAAATCGGAATACAATTATTTAAGACTAAACTGTGATAAAATAACAACCACAAGTCCTGAATCTGACAACCAAGCAGCCAGTGTACAATTTAAGACGCATGGAGAGGGTTGGCGCAACTTTGGGAACGAATCTTTCACTGAACTAATTATTGTAGATAATGAAAAATATTATGAGAACTGTTCAGAGTCGCTTGCTTTATGAAGAGCAAGCACTAGATCACCCACAGAAATCTGAGCAGATTCTGCATAGCCCAGCGCAGCTTTGAAATGTTACTGCGGGAGGCTGGCTGTGGCTGTGAACCAAAGGGACGATGCAAAGTTCACGAGTGTCCTGCTAATTGTAATGCAAATACTGCTGCCATCTTGTAGTGGAGGCGAACAACATTTTATCATTATACAATGAAGCAGTGAACAGCCTTGTCAACGCTATATTAAATAAATAAATCAATTATTTAAACACATACTAAATCCGTGATAAGTGATGTATAATTTTACAATAAAGTTAATCTTAATCAATTACATTAAACTGACTGTTGATAATCCAGACAAATGTAAATATAGCACATTGAAAATGTGTGCTGTGCTGCAAGGTGGAGAACACGTTTCTCTAAAAACTGCGTGTGACGTCAGAAAGACAGCAGCTAAGAGCAGCCGGTGAAGCAAGCTCTGGGCAAGAGAACGCAGCAATTGCAGCGTGTGTTCTGTGTCGTTGACCGTTTTCTTCAAAACCATTATCAAAATACAGTATCAGTTCATAAAAAAGATCTTCCTTAGACAATTTGCTAAGAATGCAAGTACCATCATCTGATTTAGAAGAAGTGTGTTTGCAGTTGAAAAATACGTTAACCGTTGTATAAAGAAATTACGATAATTGCGGTGTAGAATTAAAGTAACAGCATTAATACCGTAATGTACCTAAACCGTGGTAAACCGAAAAACCGGTATATCGACCCATTCCTATTGCATTACCCTGCAACATAGACTGTTTAATACTAATAATACATCTAATAGTAAATCATATAATGGTAATAAAAAATATATAGTGTACCCACTTTATTTTTAAAATTGACATTTTTTATATATTATTGCCATTTTTTTTATAACATTACTGTACAGAAATTTGACAGCTGGGGTATTTAAAATATGCAGCTGAAAGTTCCACAGCGTGTGCAATGCACTCTATTACAACTAATCACAAGTAGTAATCATGATTAATGCTAAATCAACATTTATAAAATACTAACTGTTATCCTACAAAAAACACACACTATAAAATGAGGCTTTCCAATTAACAAAATGTTCGTATGATATCTTGTTCTGCTGTAAACGCCTAGAAGTCTTAAAGTTGCCTGCAACTTCTAGTTTTGTAATATTATTGCACTGACAACAGGTACAACTTGGGTGTGCGTCAGCAGACAAAATAAAACAATCAATCACTTGCTGCACAATTCAGAGCTCAATTAAATAATGCTTTTTTTATAGTAAAATTCTAATAAATCATAAATACACCCTTGTTAAACAAGGGCATAGACACACAGCACCATAATAGGGAACAGGCACAAGAAAAGCAAAGCAACTTTAGCCAGGTACAAGAGACGCCTTAATTTTCTCTGTTGGCTTGTCGTTTAACATAGATTTGGAGATTGAATAGTAAATACCAAGCAGTCATAAATACTGCAGCTATAGCCTGAAACCTAAGACCGACCTTAGTAGAATGTCAGCTCTGCTCACGACGCTGCTCACAGTAAGGTAAACATTTGTACATGTTGAAAGACGCCATGCGAAAAAACAGCACTGCACTGGATTACGTGCAGCTACTGAGTATATTATGCACTACAGAACACATCCCACGGTACGATTTTACCTTCCTGCGAAGCGGTTTTCACTGCAGTGAATCAGTTCGGGCACTAAGTAGCATAGTGGCGCTGATTAAGGAGTTCACAGTGTGCTACTCCAGAGCTGCTGTGACAGCACAAAATCACGCTGGTGGCCGCATTTAAGAAACCTTGGTTTAGACCACTAGAAAAGTAAGTGTATTGATGAAACATTCCAAACATATAGAGTTTCCCAGAAACATATTGCACACCTACTGTTTATGCAGGGCCTGGCACCCTCAGTTAGCAGGAAAACACATCAATAGAACAAAACCCACTGGGTCGGAATGATTGCAATAATTTTTACCTAATCACTTTCACAGTCATGTATTACATCTTTTTCACTATGTGGTTGATGGACCAAAAAACAGCCCTAAATGATGGGTGGACTGCTCCAAATAAAAGAAAAAAAAAAAAGTTTAACATAAGTGGTTCTTACCCAATATCAATCAGTGGTGCTTTATCCCTTCCCCTCTTGTAACACAGAAATAACTCTGGGCTCTTGAGGCTGCCATGGTTCAGGTTAGCCGGCTGTCCTGTGTATGTGGTTTCGATGCAGGTGAAGCCCTCAGGCACCGTTTCTCCTGCCGATTTGTTGATGACCGAGATGTCTGTTATGGGGGCCTTGGGTCCACTAGACTTGGTATCCGAGAGGCTGATCTCCTGGTCTAGAGGTGTGGATTTGTCCGTGAGCCCCGCGACTACAAAGTAGTCCGTCACTCGGTGGCCTTTGTCTTCGATCATGGCTGGACGTACCTAAAATGAAAAACATGACAGATCAAATCAGATGCTGATTCAACCTAAACATTAGTTTGCCAGCATAAAGTTCCAATGACTCATTCCAGCTCAAGTGGACCCAATTCAAGAAAGGAGTTTCCTTTTGTTAGTGGTGTATGTCACAAACGGGCTGTCAATTTTGATAACCTTTGACATTGTCTTTCTCTATGTTGGGATGACCTGCAGAAATAAAGTTAGGAATTTCAAGAGACCAGCAAAAAAAATTGTCTGATCAGTAATTCTTGTTATCAGGAGTCTAAGCCAAATCCATGCTGTCAGTTTTTATTGAAGTTACAGTAACACTGAAATCAATTATTCATTCATTATACATTTAAAAGTACTGTGCATTTTATTTAAAATACAGTTGCAAGGAACATTTTAAAAAGTATACCTTGCAAATGAACTGCACTTGAAATCTGCATTTTCCATTCTGACTATGGACATTTTAAAATTACATAAGCATGGCATCCTCAACATCAGGTATTGAGGAAATCGGAAATGCCGGCGGCTTGCACCATTTGCTTTTTATAGCCCTGTGTTATTGTATCCCAGAATGGCTGACAAATAGTTTGTGCATGGGAATGAGGAAATCTGCAGCAACATCTTTCTTTTTCTTGTACGGTGGTATATTTTCCACCTCTTTCAACACCAACTTTTGTCTGCAAGGATAATGCACGTTTTTGCACTGCTTCATGAAACTGGCATTGACGCTTGAGCACTATGGCAACAGTACAGAGGTGCTAATCTGGCTGTTCGTGGAGTGGTTATTCAGCCTGCAAAACAATTCATGTGAACCCTCCAAGCACAGTTTCATAATCCATTATTGATTTTGCCATGTTCATGTAGATATTTCTTTAGCAAGTCACTAAATTTAGCAACAGTAATAAAATTAAGTAATTTTTAAATAAGTAGCCAGTTCGCCACCTCTGGGGCTATTACATAAAGGAAATCACTTTAAAGCACACAATGCATTCAACTTTCCATGATAATGAATACTGTCTCACTGCAACCATACCCATGCATGCACAGAACAAACTTTTGAAACTCCTCGGGTATTAAAATACTACAGGACAAGAAATTATGTTGCCATTAGTGTTTAAATTGCACCTGTAATTACTTTATACATTTTTGTTTTAGAACTCAATTCAAAGTGCAAGACAGACAGGCCAGCTCAGGAAACAGAATGCTGACTATCCACAGGAGCAATGCAAGGTTTCAACACTCACTGACTCACTGATTTAACCTCCCCCATTCTCCCGATTTAGATTTTTCTAGTTGGACAGTCTGGGAGCTGACCACTTGGATACCTTTGGAGGCAACAAGTCCATTGGGCTCAGTGCAGACAGACCTGCTACAGCACCTCACCTCTAACAGTGTTCCCCTTCCAGGTGTGCTTGCAAAGCAACATGGAGAAGCTCAAATTGAGGACCTCAGTCTCCAGTGCTAAAATAACCAAACCGTATTTAGCAACTCTGTTAGCATGATGATTAAAATAAACCAAATTGAATTGTAACACTGATAACATGTCTGATACAAAATATAAAATACAAATAGAAATGACCGTGTACACAGCACTGATAAAATAGGAGCCTTGGCCTGTTGGTTTGTGTGCAGTCAGCCTGGCTAGAAAAGTTTTTAGGACAAAAATATATAAACTTGCTTTGCCACAAGTAACGTCTGGAACTTAACAGACCACACCTCTTTCAAACAACAAAACTCAGCAGACTGCATCATTATTGTTACCCTTCGAAAGCTAGAGGCAGATTACTACTACTATTATTATTATTATTATTATTATTATTTTATTTATTTAGCAGACACCTTTATCCAAGGTGACTTACAGAGACTGCTCTACCTGCATAATTCAGCAGCGTGTTGCTAATACTTATGGAAGCAGCTAAAACAACTTTCTCAAAAACAAAACAGCAAAAGTAACTGCCAATCTTTCACTCACAAATTGTCCATTTAATACAGGTATTACAGGTATGCAAGAGGAACACAATGATCAGTTTAACTATAATGTCTAGACAGTTTGCCTTCTAATTTTCATCTACTCCCCCCACCACCCCCCCAAAATAGCTCTGTATTGGGACACCTTTACTGCTTTAGCAATGAAAACATCAAAATAAACAGAAACACATAACCATCTCCTCATTTGTTTCTACTCCTTGTTGATGTTTTGGTAGCACTTACTGGATGAACAGCAGCGTAGGGCAGAGTGGTGCCACCTTTAGAAAAATGCATTGCGACTCTGCCAAGGTCAAGATCGCTTCCAAAAGAGTGATGTCAATCAAAAACAAAACAATCACTGGACTGCTCCCTGCAGGGAGCCTCTTGAAACTAAGACAGTTTGTGTCCTAAAAAAACCCACTACCTATTACACTAAAACTAGAAATAAGAGTTTTGGCGAACAAAAGCACACCCAGGAGCATAATTTAAGGGGGTGCCATATCAGAGATCAGATTGAACAGTTTGTAAACATTAAGTGAAATGGGAATGTGAAAGTGATGGTATCATTGGCACTGGACTCCACCTGTATCAATGGAACTTTGAGATATTCATAGAATACAACTGTATACCAACTATAAAAAACCCTCAGTGAAAGGGTTCCTTTTTACTGGTAAATGAACTTAATATACATACACACAAAGAATACAGCTGTGTACCAAGCATGAATACAATATCTCAGGGTACTGTGCAGCTGTAACTTCAAAAGTCACATATCCTCGATATGGTGGCCACAATAATCCTAAGGTCAGTTTCATGGTGTGCAACATATTTAACATGAAGGGTTTATATGACCCTGCAAATACAAAGTTACTATCTCACTGTGGGGCATGACAGCTTCACAAAGAAAAAAAAAAAACACAAAAGAAAAAAAAAAAAAAATGCAGGAAAGGGTTATTTTTTTTTTCTTGCACAAGACCCACGATGAAATACACCCGTGCTCCGAGCAAGGAGTCAGGGTTTGTACCTCAAAATATGTTATGGGAAGGCTGTCACGTGACTGTACTAAAGAAAGACAGTTAAAGTAAATCCCAAAGACCATTGAGAAGCAGTGCGGATGGACAGCCCTGTCTGTAAATTGTTGGTGCTATGTGTTTTGGGTGGTGTTGGCAGGGATGGGGTTAATTCCTAGCCTTGCCAAATACATGTGAGAATGTGGCTGTTCCCAAATTAGATAACTGGTGCTAATTGGTCACAGCCACATGATATATAAAAAAAAAAAAAAAAAAAAAAAAAGAAAAAAAAAGGATTCTGAAGCTCCATTAGAGAAAGACTACCAGGGAGGTAGGAACAGAGGGAAGTACTGTGTGTACAAAGAAAACGTGAGTGTTTGTTGTTTAAATGTTAAACAACTGTGTGTTGTAAAGTAGCTGGTGTTTTGGGATAAGGGGAAACAACTGTCCCATCTTAGTTTACTTAAAACAAGTGTTTAGCCTCAGTCTCCAAATGGAGACAGGCTTTTGTTTTGTTTGTTTACTTTGTGTTTGCAACTGAATAAATCTACAGGCACCGCCCTGTTTTAACTCATTCTGTGGTCCAGTGATTCTCTTCACACCAGAAGAGAAGTGAAACGGTTCCTGCAAGTGGCAGAGCACACCCCACTTTGTCACAGCTGTTAAAACATTAAACAAAGCGCCCCCTGAAGTGTTGAAAAACCACCCGGGTAACTAGAACATAGACTCTCAGTACACAGTCCCCATGCCTCACTGAGTAAATAAGATAAGATGGAAGTTTTGCAAGTTCTTCTCATTACGAGTCCAGGCTATACTCATTATATCGCTGAAAATTATGATGACAGGGCATCTTACATTCAGCTAGCTTGACGGTTTAAAATCTTCAGTTATAGAAAGAGCATGACAATAAAAAGAATTCGGGCCAATGGTAGTTAATAATGTAAAAATGCTGATTTCATCACTGCGTGAAGAGTTGCAACACTTGCTCTGATTTGGTGTAGGAAAGGTATTACCAGCATTGCTGTCACAGCAGGTGGGGACTTGTTCCTGAAGATTTGCATGAAGAAATGTATTTATTTCCATTTTTTGCATTGCATCAGTGTTTGTCGCATAATGCGTGAGACTTTTCGCTCTTTTGTCCAGAAACTGAAATAATGTGCCTGTCTTCAACTCCAGCATCACTTTACATGGAATCATGGAAACGTACATCTTAAAGCTTTTTACAGGGCAATTTTTGAAATCTGGCTGCGAGTACGTTCATATATCAGGTGCTGGGACTGTCTTAAGACCACCTTGGTGATTTCTGGTCTGTAATGCTGATGTTTGAGTGACATATTCACGGCTAGTGCCATCGATAAGTATAACAAAGTTATTTTTACAGAGATTAGCGGTGCTTTTGTTTTCTCATCTAGGAAAGAAACTCAAACCATACTTTAAGAGTAAGTTAGTAGATATTTTTCCACTCAGTCCTAGATGTAAATAGTTTCTTCAGATCTGTTCTTGAAATCAGCTTTTTATGATTTACATAATTTAAGCCACAACAAGCTGCATGTTTAGCTTGTAGATTTAGGTGTTTATTTGCTGCCGGAATTCAGAATCTTTACCGATATCAGTACCAGCGACCCAGGTGGTCTGGGCGGGCACCTGTGGGCTGGCCTGTCCTCCGACGCTGTAGCTCTGGGTGGCTGAATGGGGAGCCTGCAGTGTGTAAAAAAGCGGGCAGCTAACGGCACATGCTTTGGAGGACAGCGTGTGTTCATCTTCACCCCTCCATACGTCAGCGCATGGGTGTAGCGTTGAGCTGAGCTGAGCTAAACAAAATAATTGGACTCTACTAAATTGGGGAGAAAATAACAAAAAAAACAAATTGTCGACTACTAAATAAAACATTTTAAAAAATGAAAACAAAATAAATTAAAAAAAAAAAAAAAAAAGCTACTCTATTAAACTGAATAAAGTACTGAAACCAAGATTCAACACTATTCTCAAAACAGCAAGCTGTATTCCATAGTGCTGTTGGTCCTACAGCTTTACGCTTTCCTTTTTTGTGGCTGTTTCCCCCAAAACAAAGAAACACAGTTTATGACTTTTGAAATTAAATCAGCAATAATACAGTATCACGACTTTAACAACTTTGTACAAGTTTAAATTACAAATGAAATTAACTAGAGTTCCACCTGTAATTTGTAACTTACGTTTCTTATCAAATTCACATTTACTGTTTTAACGGTCTTATCTCTTCACACAAAGGAAAACGTTTTTACTTAAAAAAACAAAAACAAATAAAAAACTGATATTTTTCAAAATTGAAGATTACATAATATGGCTAGACAAAGGTCCGAATGCAGCTACCAGCAATTAATAGGTACAAAACCCCAGACCCACAAGCAGATAAGAACTTGAACTGGAAGCATATGTGGAAGCAAAATCACAGTCAGCATATACTAGGTTAGAAACAAAAAACATATTGCTCTTCCCACAGTATATAATGAGTAAAAGTTAAACACATTAATGTTATTATTATTTTTTTTTTTTTTTTTTAAATTTGCTTTTGTAATTTTATATATTGTGTCTATATATCAGTGGTCATGAATCCAAAACAAATGTTACTTTTCTTAACTTTAATACAGTGTTTCAAACATATTAACTAAATAAAAGGTCTTCATGAACTGATATAACAAACATGCACATACCGTACAGTGCTAAAGTGTACATACTGTGCCAGTTACATCCCTGCTGTTTTTATGTATTTATTGTTAATAAATACAGTATTGTAGTACACGTGTGGAAATGTAACTTAACCGTCAAAGTCGTTTTTAGGCTTCTTCTTAATGACAGAAAAATAGAACAGTATCCCCTGCTCTTTTTATCAGACATTACGATCAGTGGTGTAGTGGTTAAAAAAATTCTGGAGTTGAACAGATTGATTGACCAAATAAACATGAACAGATTTATTTATTATTGTCTAGTCCAATGAGCACGCAGAGAGGCTGATATACTGACCCCCTCACTGAAGAAAATGTCCCCCTAAAATTTTGGGAGGGGGACACATTCACCCTCAATCTGTAAATCCTGAAGAAAACACTGCACTTGAAATTAAACTGTAAATCAAGTAGATAAGTGACCTGGCATTCATCTCTTGCAATAGACACACCGCTGTTTCATTTCCCTGACAGTAAAACGTCAATTCAGAGCATTCTATGTTGAAAAAAGTTAAAATAAACACTTGTGCTGACAAGAAACTTCAAAGTGCTTAAGAAGTCAAGGCATGAATTGAAATCCTTTCCCATCTCACCCAGCAAGCGTTTTCAGCTGCTGCCTGTGTTTTCTTAGGGGACTTATTTAAATTTAGATTGAGGACTAAATCTGAGGAGCTGCAGAGGTCAAACTCAGCAAATAACTATGAATTTGTGCCTTTCATCTTCACTGCACAATTACCAAAAGTTTGCAGTACTGTTGGTGCGTGTCCTTTTGAAGTAACTGAAGTGTTGCTGCCCACAGGCTTTGCAGCAACTTCAAATCACAATTTTCCACTTGAACACAAAGTTGTTTTCATGACTTTTCTCCCAGTTACACTGAAGGGCAAGGTTATTTTGTACTTTACTTTGTAACTGCATAGTGGGAACTCATTCAGTTCTTGCTCAACAAGCTGAAAGCAGTATTGGAACAGTTATTCCCCTCCGACAAACTGTAAATACAGAAGTGTGGTGCTGAGACAGCTCTGTTAGACTGTGAAACAAGCAGCGAGACATTTGTTACATTACATGAGAAAGCCATCACAGAGGAATAATTGAGGGATGGTACATGATTTATTTCTCAGACCCCCTTTTTATATTAAAAAAAAATATATATATATATATTTTAATAGGCAGAGAGGAACCTAAAAGTATATCTATTTATTAGGTGGGATATTGTTTTTTTTTTTTTTTATATTACATCCCACAAAACGGGTTTCTGAAACAGTAACTGCTAAGGCAGGTATCAAATTTGTTTCTAAAAAAGTCCCACTCCAAATATCACAAACCAGCAGTGATGTCCCAATACTATTTGGAGTGTTTGCAGAAAAAACACTGTAACTGTTGGGATTTAAATGTGATCCAATTTGTGTAATTTAAGAGACAATTCATAATTAAATATCCTGATTAAGGATTGATTTATTTGATTTTGGTTATGAAATGAATAACCTTTTTGCTTGCTCCTTGACATTTAGGTCTACTGGGCTCTTTCTAGGAAATAAATAAAATAAAAATAAATATTTTTTTGCTAACAAAAATAATGCATCACTGGGGTAGAATGTATGGGGAATGGCATACCAAAAAGAATATTTGAACAAGAGCTGAATCATGGATAGGTCCCTTGTGAAATTGCTGGCACAGAGTTCATTTTTCCAATCCGACCAAACTTGAAATTCCAAAATACAGTTGCGTACAGAGTATGAATCTAATCTCTCAGAGCATTATGTCTATCATCTGGAGACCCAGTCACGGCATCTCGAATGGTTTATGAAATATATAGTAGTTGAAATAACTGGCCTTGGCAGCAGATTGGCAAATCGCATATCTCCACTCACAAGGGATGCTTAAGTACATTTGATATGCCTTATATTTTGTATATAAATTTTAGATTGTTGAATATTTCTACCAACACTACTGCAGCTGCTAATAACACATGCAAGGATTATTGATTAACACAACATAAAATCTCACCATATATTTCTTGTTGGAAATGGAGTCTGCACTATTTGGCTGTATTTACTGTTCCAACCAAAATGTTTTGTTTCCTGTCAATTGAATTGTATACCACTTTGGAAAATAAACACATGGATGGATGATCTGAAGGTTATCCCAACCCAACTTCCTAACTTAACAAAAATAAAAACTACATGAAATCATGTTCCTTGAAATAAGCCCACACCCCTTGCCTGAACTTGCCCTACACCTCACACCCTGCAGTACTTTGTCAGCATGCCATATTGAGCTTCAGTTAATTCACGGATGTCCTAATAACTTTAGGCGTCACCAATCCTTTTTAGGTCTAAACAATGGACTACACTAAAATAAACTATTATACACAAACCATGAGAAACAGACAATTTCAAAGGACTTTGATCAGAAGAACACTGCTTCTGTCTGTGACACCTGGATAAAGAGTTAATGCAAACTGGAAACACAAGACAAGGTGGGATGCTGCTAAAGAATCAATGTCACTCTTATTCCTTAGTTAAAACCAATACAGGATATGTCAGCAATCAGTTTCATTGCATGCATTTATTTGGGCCAGTAACCAGTTTAGTTTGAGCACTGGCAAGACTGCATCTTGAATTCAAATTCATTGCTTTACCAGAAGAATGCAGCAATGTTCACAATAGTAACAAAGATGGAAGTAAGACTCCTACTGCATTGCAGTTTTACCCATTCCAACTTAATACGAGTTTGATTAGCCACATTTTCTAGGCAACAACTTCAGGAGTGTTTTAAACTCTAATACTGGGAATGGATCAAACCGCTATGCAATGGCAGTCTTACTTGAGTTATAACATCTTGTTTCCAAACACTGTCCTACCTCTATGCATTGGGAGGGACCAGTGTACAAGTGGGTCAAGTGGCTTGTCCAAGGTCAGACAAAGAGCCAGTAAGTGACCAATCTCTAACTTCACCTAAACTGTTGTGAACTTCCATTCACTATACAAGTCCCTTATGCTGCCGTTTTGGGGGAAAAAAAAAAAAGCCACACATTTTAGAAAACATCTATTTAAATTTTAAAACAAGATATCTGGTCCAACACTAGGTTAAAGTAATCTCTTCAACAGCTGCTTTACTATCATTAAACAAATCAGATGCATCTACTATTGATTGACATGCTTTGACCCAGAACACACTACCAAGCTGAAACGACCCAGGAAGCAAAGCAGTAACAACCTTACTGAGACTGCGTAGTGTAATACCAGATGTAATTTCAAAACTTAACGCTTGCAACATCTGTTTCTTTCCAAATTGCATATTTGAGACCTATGTGCCTTACAAATACCATATGGGAATAATTAAATTAAAGGAGGGATCTATGAAACAAATACATAGGCATTTATGTTGACTCGGAAATGTCTTCATCTAGACAATGAGGGGAAGCTACAGTGCCGAGAAAGTTTGTGAACCCCTTAGGATTTTCACATATTTTAAACATTTCAAACCTAAAATGTTATTGGATCTTAATCTAAGTCCTAATAACAGCTAAAGATAACCTGATTAAACAAACGACACAAAAACATGATACTTTTTCAACATTTATTTATCTACAAATATTTCAACATTCAATATCCATGTGTGAAAAAGTATGTGAACCTTTAGATTCAGTAACTGGTGGCACCCCCTTGAGCAGCAGTGACTTCAACTAAACATTTTCCTGTTGTTCAATCTCTCACAACGGTTTTGAGGAATTTTGGCCCATTCCTCCTTACAGAACTGCTTCAGCTTGGTGACATTTGAGGGCTTCCTTGCATGGACAGCTCAATTCAGGCACTGCCTCAACATTTTGATGGGGTTTAGCTCCAGACTTTGACTAGGCCATTCTAAAACGTGGAATTTCTTCTTCTGCAGCCATTCTTTTGTAGATCTGCTTGTATGTTTAGGATCATTGTCTTGCTGCATGACCCACTTTCAGATCTGCTTCAGCTCACTGACGGATGGCCTGACATTCTCCTCTAGAATCTTCTGATACAATGCAGAATTCATGGTTGTGTCAATGATGGCAAGCCATCCAGGTCCTGAGGCATGAAAGCAGCCCCAAACCATCACACTCCCATGCTTGACGTTTGGGAAGAGGTTCTTCTATTCGACCAGAGCATTTGGTTTTCGCCAAACATAACGTTTCTCATTGAGGACAAAAAGTTTTACCTTTGACTCATCTGTCCAGAGAACATTGTTCCAGAAGTCTTGTGGATCATCTACGTGCTCTTTGGTGAACTTCAGAAGGGCAACAATGTTCTTTTTAGAGAGATATCCTTTCATGAACACCATTCTTGTCTTTTTCTGATAGTTGAGTCATGAACACTCACATTAGCCAAGGCGAGAGTGGCCTGCAGATCCTTGGATGTTACGCTGGGGTTCTTTGTGAATTCCTTGATGATTTTCCGGTTCGTTCTTGGAGAGACTTTGGTAAGACGACCACTCCTGGGTAGAGTGACTGTGGTCTTGAACTTTCTCCATTTGTAGACTATCTGTCTGACATTGTTGGAGACCCAAATCCTTAGAAATGGTTTTGTAACCTTTTCTAGACCGAAGAGCATCAATAACTGTTTTTCTGAGGTCCTAAGAGATTTCTTTTGATCGTGGCATGACGTGTTTCCACACAACTGTATGGTGAAGGCCAAACTCACAAAGTTTCTGATCTTTATATATGGTGGGGCCTCAAACTCACCTCTGAAGATCTACCTAATTATTTAAAACACCTGATTCTAATTATCCCCTTAATTGAGCTGATAAAACCAGGGGTTCACTTTCTTTTTCACATACTCTGAATCTTAATGACTCATTGTTTGTCTAATTCATACATCATTTTGTTTCAAAAGACATGGAATTGGTTAATATAAACCCTATTGGATATTTAAGAAAAGACTGGTTTTGATTCAAGAAGGCTGTCATGGTAAAACTATGGAATTTCCATAATCATCATTGGGGTTCACAAACTTTCTCGGCACTGTATAAAAAAGCCCAACAAGATGCTCAGATATACAGTGAAAAGTGAAATTTAAATCAAGGTAAGTAATGTTAAAACTGTACAATGCATTAGTAAGACCTCATCTAGAACATTCTGTTCAGTTCTGGTCACCTCGCTACAAAAAGGATATTGCTGCTCTAGAAAGAGTGCAAAGAAGAGCGACCAGAATTATTCTGGGTTTAAAAGGCATGTCATATGCAGACAGGCTAAAAAAGAATTGAATTTATTCAGTCTTGAACAAAGAAGACTACGCTGATTCAAGCATTCAAAATTCTAAAAAGTATTGACAATGTCGATCCAAGGGACTTTTTCAACCTGAAAAAAGAAACAAGGACCAGGGGTCCAAATGGAGATTAGCTAAAGAGGAATTCAGAACAAAAAATAGGAGGCACGTTTTTACAGAGAGAATTGTGAGGGTCTGGAACCAACTCTCAAGTAATGTTGTTGAAGCTGACACCCTGGGATACTTCAAGAAGCTGCTTGATGAGGTTCTGGGATCAATAAGCTACTAACAACCAAATGAGCAAATGGGCCAAATGGCCTCCTCTCATTTGTAAACTTTCTTATGTTCTTGTGTAGCTAAATTAATTATATTATTATTTTAAATTAAACTTGTTGCAATGCAAGCATATGGGGGGCAACACCACATTAGAGAAATGTAGTAAAGTATTCAGAATATGGCTTGCATGTACTGTTTAGGCTATTTTCTGGTTCCAGTCCACTGAATAAAAACCAAAACGACAGCTTCTGCTTAGGGTAAAATGTACTCTACTGTACTAATAGGGTAAAATGTACTCTACTGTATGATGTGCACTGCACAGGCAGATCACTGGAATGTTTTCCACCTGCCACTTTTCATATTATTTCTGGTAACACCTGCTCCCAAAGTGTCTTAAGCGTATGGTTTATCAAATTCCTTATGCATCAGCCCAATCTGTGCTGGTATACGTCTGTGCTGAAATCCATCACCTATATGCGGTGAATTAGCTAGTTCATACAGTCAAATGTGTCGTTACCAACAGGTTTCGGTAATCCATGCAAATACTTCAAATCTTGTTTAACAGTTCACTCCAATTTGTCATATCATCCTGAGATCATAAAAAAGAAGACAGCTCCCCAAGTGCTTGGTTTTTGTTGTTTAGTTTTTAAAAACACGTGGGTGTAGACAATTTCACATTGGGCTTTCCCTTCGTCATAAAAAAAAAAAAAAAAAAAAAACATTGTCATGACAAACTGACAAGTTAACAAAACTAACATATACAAAATAAACTAAAACACAATGCAGACTTTATACTAGTTTTCCATTGATAATTTCTCTTCCCAGGCTTAAGACATATAATAAGCTCCTAATCCGAAAGGAAGGAACTAGTAATAATGAGGCTCTGAGTGGGAGCTTGATTTTTCATTAGGAAGCCCTTTACACAAAGATGTGAGCACTTTACACTGTCACAGCTTCCAGTAATCCATTTAGTGTAGCAGGGGCTTTAGGCAGAAGGGGACACAGGCAGGTATTTTCAATAGTGAACCCTGCTCTCTGTCTTTCAAAGAGAAAAACAAAGAAACTGGAAACCCATGACAAATCCACTGGGTTTTTTGAAGCTGAATGGCATTTAAGCGCACTTGAACTGTTCAGTATTTCTTTCAAGATTTAAATTCTCACAAGGTTCAGACTACATTAGGCCCAGAAACTGTATCTTACGTATGACTTACTGTGTGGGGGAAAAAAAAAAAAAAAAAAAAAAAAAAAAAAAAAAAAACAGATGTGCAATTTCCACAATATGCATTTAAGAGACGGTATATTAGTAAGGGTAGGCCAACTATATTATTATATATTAAAAACACACATTTACAGTATGTAATGTAACACACCATTTACTCACCTTGATCCATATAAATGTACTGAAAGTAAGTTTAACTGAAACACTATCCCCATAACTCATTAGAGTATGAATAACCAATACACAAGAACTACATATGCTCCTGAGCGGAAATTTGTTGACTGCTGTGAAGCTAAAAATGGAAAGGACCTTGCTTTTCATACTCAAATACAGACAGTAAACAGGTTATGATGTCACCGTCACTTGAGTGGCACTTCATAAGTTGTAAAACAATACAGCCTGACGTTCTCCTATATTCAAATATGTGTTTTTTTTTTTTTTTTAGATAAACTAAGTCACAGTCACCTTAAACACAGTCCATAGGAGTCTAATTCCATCCCTGTGGCCCACAACAGGAATCGCTCAGCCAACCTCTAAACCACTCCTTAGGGGTATATTTGACAGCCTATGAAAAATAAAACTCCCCCTAGGCAGAGTTTGATACCTATGCTTGAAGAAACCAACATTGTGACCACCCTCGGAGGGCATGTAAATCAACATTCACTTTAGTCATTCAGTGTGATACCACTATACTTCCAGGGGAAGTGCCACTGGGGCTTTGTAGAATTAATTAGAAATGAATGTGAAATGTTTATAAAATATCTGAGAAGTGCTCTTCTTCACCTGTTATAGCTTGCCACATGTTCTGACTGCTGTGCTGCAGGTCCTGGGTGTGTCATGCAGCTGGGCTCTCAGGTTGCACACAATGAAGTTGCACTGCCAGAAGGCTCCACTGAAAAGTCAGCAGCAAAATTCCCCTCCCCCCGAGATTTGAAACCACAAACCACCTTGTTTCATCTAGTTTAATATAATATGCATACAGGAGGTGAACTCGTTAGGGGCAGTACATACTTTTAAACCATCTGAAAATGAGATCGCAAAAAAAAAAGGTGCCAAGCTAAGTGTTTCCACTAGGAAAAACTACTGCTCATCACAGTGACTGGTCATTAAATGTTTTACCAGTCACAGCTCAAAACATCATCATCATTCATGTGAAACCTATCCATTCTTAACGCGACACACATAGATGTAGTTATGGAGATTATAAGCCGAAGTAAAAAAATAATAATAAAAAAAAGAAGAAAAAAATCATTTTCAATTCGCTGCCTTTAACAGAAAATGAAAGAACAGTTTAGAACAATTTGTTTTCCAATATTTTTGCTTTATAATTTTAAATGCAAATATTTTTACACCATCATTCTTCACGCAACTTAAAAACTATAGGAATAATATCAGTGTGAATTAAAGCATTTTGTACGGAAAAGAAAGGAGGGGGTGCAAATAAGACCAGACTTACATAAAAATTAGAGAATTAGCTTTAAAATAAAACAAAAACATATTTTTACATAACATGCATTTGCAACTGGGAAGTCAAAACGACTTAAATTGCGTTGTTTTTTTTCAGCCGTTCTAACTCAATGAATCTGGATCTGATGTCTTTAACCTGAGAAGGCAACACGACACAGCCACAAGTATTCAGGCTTTCCTCCATGTCGAGCTTTTCAGCTGTTGAACGGAAGTTCTGAAAGTAAAACCTTTGCTTCTCATTTGTGTGGTGACCAGTCGAGTCTGCTCATGAAACCCCAAATTTTCTGTATCACAATGTTGAGAAGTCTGTCTTTTCCCTGGAGTCCTACATTCAGATAGTTTAGCACCAGAGTTAAATCTGTGAGGAATGACAAATCTAAGAGCCACTTCTCATCACTGAACTGAGCCATATCCATGCATTTGGCGTATTTCGTAAAGTAATTCAACAAACCTTTGCAGAACCCAACCTTTACTGAGCCAACACACCTCTGTGTGGAGAAGTAGGTCTGCATAGTGACTATACTGTGCACTTGAAACTAGTTTGACAAACAACCTATGTTGCAGCAAATGTCTGTGGATTTTCAATAACTGTGTTCATAACCCCCTGTCAAACGACCGCTGTCCAGTTTTGAGCACAGAGCTTGCTGATGGATCAAACCATGTATACCAATTACCTTATTCCTTTAAATTTAAGATACACTTTTTAAATAATTGTTTTCTTCTCAAAAATAGCCTGCATCTTAAATTTGAGTATAGTATAGCAAGGAGTGTATTTAAAAAAAAAAAAAAAAAAAAAAAAGCGGCAACAAAAGACATAACTACCCCAATGCACAAGCAGCAATGTGCTATAACAAACAGTACCAGCTTTGACAGATTGGAAATGCTGATCAGACCCTCAATTTTACGACATTCCAAGCAATACCACAGTTCACAAAGCGGGAGAAAAAACAGGTGCAGGTAATGAGAAGCACCACATGCCTGTAATGCTCTGTGTAATATCAGATGGCCACAAACTGCCTCCATGTGCGCAACTGAGGTTGTATCTTTGTAAATGCTTATTTATTTGATGGTTTAATTTTTTCCTCAAATTGAGGGTGGGAAATTTGGGCTGTGTCTTAAATTTGAAGGAATACAGTATGTCTGGTTTCTCTTTTTGAATTGAACTGACCAGACCTTTATGTTTACCGGTCATGGAGCGAGCACCATCTGTGACTACTTTCTTTAATTCAACTCCAAAGTTAGAACATATTTGTTGCAGTCCAACGAAAACATCTTCTCCGCGAGTCTGCCCGTGCAATCCATGCACTTCAAGAAGCTCCTCCCCAGTTTCAAAATCCTTGTTAGCGCACTGTGCATCATCCCTTGTATCTGTGGACTCGTCAAGTGCCAGGCTAGTTGCACAAGCCTCTTCTAATTTCCCCTGTACTGATCTGACAGATTGCCAACTAAAAGAGAACACGTCAGCTAATTGTATCCCTGCTTAGTTGCAACTTTATTTTTTTTTAGTCATTACCAATGCTTTTTACCCTATTTTTCTCCCCAATTTAGAATTGCCAATTGTGTTATTTTTAACCCTTTGCGGTCCTATGTCGGACCAGGTCCGACATTACAATTTTCCTTTTCCAGTCCGATGCCCGACATCATCAAAAAGACGTAAAAGCACAGGTTTCTAGTCGTTTTTTCCTCCGGAAAAAGCAGAGAAAACCTTTCAATGGCTGAGTGAGACCGATAGGAGCACCAAAATTTTTTTTTAGAAAGGGGCGTATCTGAGCAATGCAGTAGCCCCATGCACCACAGAGATAACAGACACAAACAAAAGAGGCAGCTGCTTCTGCATCCAGCACTCAAAGAATATCACAGACATTTGCAGAGCTTTTGAGATGTTATAGTAATAAAATAATGACTTTGATCACATTATTGAGGAGTTTGGTGATAAAACGAGTGATCAGGAGAGGATTTATCAGTATGCACGTCTATAAAGAGGTTGTGAAAAATACAGCGAACGGGGGGGGTGGGGGGGTGGGGGGCTTGGCTGGAGATGCAGTACTGATGTCCTTTTGCCATACACAGCCTTTTAAATCTGTTTTACTCTGAAAAAAATATATTTGAAACAGTGTGTGTAAAATAAACTGTGAGAGAAAATAAATTGGAGCTGATGCGCCTGACAAGCGCTGAATAAATTGACTGCAAAGGGTTAATCCTGCTTCACTGCTGCACCCCCCCCAAATGACTCAGGAGATGGCTGACGCACGTCATACGAAACGTGTCCCTGCAAAGCCATCTTTTTTCGCACTGCGGATCCACAGAGAAGCCATATTGACCTACAGTGCCAGAGGACAACACAGATCTGAATGGCTCCACTGCAGACCCGCAGGTGCCCTACCAGCCACAGTGGTCGCTGATGCGCGGTGAATCGTGGCTTCCCAGTCATGCGCCACTCAGGTGCCCCCCCAACATAGACATTTTACTAATGATTTCATCTTTGTCTTAGATTTTGAAACACCACTTCGCTGGACGCCGTCTTTCATCAGTTCACCATCACTGTACGGTTTGCATCTTCTCGCTTGAAGTCAGCAGATACTAAAGCATGCTAACATCACCAACTGACACTCAGTCAAGCCAGCGGTCAGGGATAACTTTTGTGTTTCTAAATCCTGTTTCAGATTCCTTATTTTTACGGCTCTGTCTTCATTTTCTGCAGGGTACTTCTTGTGGAATTCTGAATGTTGGGTTTAAAATGTTGTTTTATAGTACACATATTGCAAACTGACAGAACACAAGCAAAGCAAACAACACGGGTGTGGCAGGGGGAAAGCCCTTAATGTACATAGTGTGTGTGTGTTTGTGGCAATGTAATGTTGGCAGGGAAGGGGTTAAATCTGTCTCGTTAGCAATCACAGGTGTGGCCATTCCCCAATTAGGTAACTGACCTGGCAATTAGGGAGTGGCCACATGTATAAAAGGAAGGAGAAATCATTTGTCTGGTGGAGGGAGTAGGTGTTTTGATGTGTGTTTGTGTACATATAGTGAAGGGTAATGCCCAGCCTACAGTACATATTGTTTTGATTAACCTTTTACTTTGACCCTTGTGCCTATTTATTTTTTTCCTGTATTTGTGTTTTTTTTCTTAATAAACCTGCACACCATGACTGAAGGTATATCAGGGAATGTGGCGGAGCGATCCATTTCTTTGTTATGGTTACAAAAGGACCTGGAAAGTAGTACAGCGAGAATAGAACCGCGAGTTTTTTGTGTTGACTAATAACTGTCATGTTGGTCATTTGTAGACAGCTAACTAATCCGGGAGGTGTCGCTAAAAGCCAGCACCCACCTTGGACCACTCTACACCACTGCTGTCACTATTAACTGTATTGAATCGCCACTTGCACAAGAAGCACCCACTATTGGACGTGTGTGAATAAAGTGTGTGTGAACAGCATTATTATTATTTCAGGACTGTGCCCTGCATTTTTACCTGCACAATACACATTGTTGTGCAGAGTCAGGTACTATTATTTAAGGTTGCCAAACCAGCAATCCCACCGATTAAAGAGCAGTGTTACGACTGTGAACTGTATTAGCGTCCATCATTCCTGAGCACCGCATCACCACTACACCTGCACATTGCAAACCACTTTTCCACACTCGCCTACTCAGAAACATTTCTTCAAAATCCGCTAGATGGAGCCAAAAGCACAACAATGTCCACGCACAGATTCCCGAATACAAACGAAAATAAAGGCCTAATTCCAATGGTATGGATTTTACGTTCCTTATTTCAGGTGCTCCTGTGGTAACT
Source organism: Polyodon spathula (assembly GCF_017654505.1). Classification (NCBI taxonomy): domain Eukaryota; kingdom Metazoa; phylum Chordata; class Actinopteri; order Acipenseriformes; family Polyodontidae; genus Polyodon; species Polyodon spathula. The sequence goes on along the minus strand of NC_054534.1, from coordinate 68,970,022 downwards.
GCCAAGGAATGGGTAGAAAAAGGGAGAGCATTTGTTGTCAGGAAATTGACAAAACTCTGGAGACCTGTAGAAATAATGACCCTCCGGTTACATGCGGAGCCTGTCACCTAGACTTCAACCCAGTATGTCTCAACCGTAGGGTGCTGGATACAGCCTATTACCGGTACAGTGCTGACAATTCCAAGAAACGCCCGGATGAATATGCAAATCATATTTTCCATTTTTTAATTGTTTTTTTGAAAATATATTTTTCAAAATTGCACAAAATAATTTGCTCAAACATCAAACTAACTTTCACTTCCGTCTTTGAAAAAAAATGCACTGTTCAATTCGCAATGTTGTTATTTTAAATTGCTCATTGACCGAACTCAGACTTTGACTGTAATATATTGTTTATAAACCTAGACGTTTCCATATCAATCAGCAAAAACACGAGAATAACAGAATGAAATTTGACAAATCGTACCCTGTGTACACTACAGATCACATTTTGTCCTTGTCACATTTCTCACAACCAGGAAATAGGTAGCTAGCTGTAGTATGTGACTGTCACACTGTCAGAAACCTCAGCATTTATGACAGGAAGTTGTTGATCAACTTTAGGTCGGATTTGACAGGGGGGAAATAAACTCGCTGTAACCTTATTAAATCCTGTTAACATTTTACCATACCAATAAAATAAATATTATAAATCTAAACACACAGTGTATTATATTACTGTATAGGATAAGGTACGACTGCATCTTGTTTAGCTGGTTGATTCTGAATAGAATTTGCAAGAGAATGTACAGACCCTCAAGTTCTCCCCTATATCTGGCAGAAGTCTTTTCGTTTTGGGCGATGATGTCAACAGAGATGAGAAACTTGGTTGTTTATCACCATCTTCTTCAGCGTATGACACATTTGCTGCAGTATAAGCTAAAATATCCAGCCGCATGCAGTAGGTAGTTGGCCTGCTTGACAAACTCATTCGGCTCCGTTTGCTTTCTCGCATTGCGTAGATTACACATTTCTGAGGTAATATTCTTTTGTTTGTTTCACGGCTCTTGTTGTTGGTATAGCATCGTCTCTCAATCTGGAAGTGAAATCAAAGGATCTAGCCGTCTCTGACGTGTTGAAGCAGTGGTTCTCAAAGGGTGCCGAACACAAATGTGAGCATTTGCTCTGCTTTGTCCAGACTCACATAAATTGAACAAATTTTGTCCAAGCTCTGGCAACTTTTGGATTATTTGGTCACTTATGCAGGTTAAAACCATCTTGGTTTGTATTGCTGCATCCACCTAAAACATATCGACATGGCATTATGGCAAAAACTGAACACAAGTTAAAAGTAAATCACGGATTGTATCGTTTTCATTATGAATAGTAGTAGAATGTTGGATTAATTCACGTCGCGACGTGACAGCAAGAGATCGGGGAAGTAAAAGAAGGTTAAAAAAATCCAGATTTAATCGCTAAATTACCTATTTTTTTATTTGAAACTGAAAAAAAGACACATCATATTGTATTCTATGTTATCAAAGGATAGTTTACTGTTTAGTATGGGTGTTTGGGTTCCCCTTTAACAGCTCTGTGCTTACCTTGGATGCTACAAGTTTTTTTTTAACAGATGGCTGCTGTGTTGCTTCATTTTATTCTTTTCTTTTCCTAAAAACAAACTTATCCATGTTCTGTCCAACGGTGACTTGCTGACTACTAACGCGACTGAAATCGACAAGGTGTTCAGTTGAAGCAGGCTGCAGTGTAAGGCGCAGGTCAATGCAACGGGTTTTCGTGCCATTTCGTTAGTCAATTTTTCAGATATGAGAGGAAGACATGCAAAGTTAGTTGGAGATGAAGCAATTACCCCCGCAGCCCAAATTAAAACGGTCTGCTGCTTTTCATGCAAAGAACATAAAAAAAACAATTAACCAAAGTCTAAAAAAAAAATATCTAGGATATGTTCATAAGTGAAATGGAAGTAAAAGACAGGGCTGCAGTCAGGCGATAAAGGGGCCGCATGTCCCTGTTTTAATCAATTTGAAAACAAGTCTGACAATTTGTGGCTGATTTCAAGTGGAAACACACACGATGTACAGCATTAGGTATGATAAATTAATTCTGATAAGCAATCTTCTCCCCTGTAAAGATAAGAAAGAACAGAGAATAAAATAATGAAATGTATGCAAAGGCACAGGATTGAGATTGTAGTATACACAGAAGTACCAACCAATTTTATTAGCTTTGTTGCTTACAAAAAATCCTCAGCACTGAAAACGAACCTGTTCACAAATACACAGACTACATATAAGAAGCCCTACAGTATATCAATAGTGCCATCTAACAACAGTGCATGGGCTTAACATATTTATACATTTTCTTTATGTAAGGAGATGCCTCACGTACAGGATTTCCTGCAAGCACATTTTTATAATGCTTATTTGCAGCTCTTAAACACTGCCCTCGACCCAAGGGAAAGCTACACAATAGAAATTTTATTCTTGCTGCTTAACATTCACAATGCACAGCAAAACAAAACGGTTTGATATGAAGATATTGTACATACCATCATTATATCAAGATATTTTGCTAAATAACTGTTTGTTACAGCCTTTGGTTAGGAGTGTGTCTGCTTTTATTTCAGCTTGCACCTTAAAATGCTTCCACATGAAAGGTGCAGGATTTATTTTATTGTTTTATGGCTTGCCTAACTTGAGTGTCCTGGGCATTCACAATTTTCAGCCTGAAAGAATAAGTTGCACTATAAATCATTATTAAACAAAACCCAGTTGTTTCAATTAGATTATTTTAATTGCAACTAGTAATCACAAGTTTATGTCATGCTACTGTTTACCTATGCATATGTATTACCCTTCACAATGTCCTGTGAACATGCCTAAAGTCTGACATGAAGATACCACCCGCTTAGAATGTAAAGGAGCATCATAACCTAAAAGAGTGGAAAAGCTTGTGAGCTAACCCACTACATAACCTGCTTAAAACTCTTACCTAAAGGGAAAACAGGCCTGTAGAATAATTAAAAGATGAGCACACAAAGGTTGCAAATTCTTAGCAGAGTGTACAAGGGCACTGAAATTTCCTGTAGAGATAGCTCATTAATTCCTGGCCTTGACATCCAGTTAACACAGATCTGAAGCAGTCTTGTAGTATAAGTGAGCCACGGGGAGTAGAAATAAATACTGGATGTGTCACATTACTATAAAAACTTTGCTGTTCAAACTGAAGCCTTCTCTGCAATCGGAGGCTGCATTCCTTCAATTCAGGCTACATCAATAAAAGTGAATATAAATCTATATTGCCACTTTTATTTAAAAAAATCCCGATACTTCATTCCAGTATAAGTACAGGTCAATTTCTAGCTACAATCTGAATAACCATTTTTCTGCCAATTCGTCTGGAAGTGTTACTGACCTTTGTTAAGTTGACACGAGCGAGAATTGATAGCAGTATGATTTATTTTGTTACTATCGTCAACAACGACGACAAAAAGCTGAATGACGGGTAACAATATTCCGCAAATATTTTGCACCTCTTGATGAAGAGAATTCCTTAAAGGGCCAGCATCACATCCAAATAAGTCATACCACTGCTTTTAACATGTATTGGACCTTGCTGTGCTGTTTTCTATCTTCTAGGATCACTTGAAATAGCAAATCAGTACTTTTTCTGCATTGCTTTGGGTACCGCCGATCTCTCCTGAAGCTTGGTGGTATGGTCACATTTTTGATTGCAGCAGTGGAATTATCCAGTTCAGGCAGTAGAAGGTGATAGAAGTCAGTAGCTGCACTAAATATTCTCATTCAAGAATTCCCTCCAGAGCTAATCTTTACACGGTAGATGCTCAGGTTGCTAGGATATGGTCTGCCTAGCGTCACATGCAGCACTGTCATCTGGGAGTGAACTCAACGTCCTATCAATTTTAGCTACTATTAAAACTTAATTAATGTTATTGTGGTTGTTGCATACAGTAAATTAAATACCAAGACAGCTCTAATTGTGGGCTGAGGCCAGAACCAATATTCGGTTTTCATGTCGTGCCCTGTTCCTAATCAGAAGTCTAGTCATTCCAAGACAGGTGACCTTTTTAGAAACAAAAATAACTAAAAAAAACATGAAACAGATAGCCTAACTAACAAGGTGTAACAAAGTGCCCGCCCCTGTGTATATTATCTGTTATGTGTTGCGTGTGGTGTGTTTAAATGTTGGTGTATAGACATTGGTACACGGGATATAAACGGGTCTGTGTAACACGAGTGTTTAAAAATGTATATGTGTATTTAGGCACGAGGATTGCACAGCACTTCACGTGCAAGTAAAATGTAGTAATATGTGAGCACGGGGAATTGCACTTTATTAATTCACGTGCTGGGATTCAAGTGAATAATTAATTGGTAATTGAATCCCAGCACAATAGTATATATAGATGCACGTTGTCACATACTGGCGGTTGGGTGTTCGGTGAGCGGAGAACGGGATTGGAGACGGAGGAAATAAGCAGCAGCAGCAGCAGCAGCAGCAGCAGCAGCAGCAGCAGTAGTAGTAGTAGTAGTAGTAATGATAAGAGGAGAAAGTATCCGCTCACCGTGTTTGTCAGTGTCTGTGCGTGCACCGTTTTGTTAAGTTTAGTCTGTTTTCGTTTGTCTTTATTTTGGCGTAGAGTGCCGTGTCCTGTGTTTTTCGTGTTTGTGTAAACCTTTTATTTTGTATTAAACCGGCGCCAACAGGCGTCTTCATCACTTCATTTCATCCGTCCTGTGTTTTGTGTATTGCATTACCTTTCCTGGTTCTGACGCCGCCCACTTCGGCCGTCTCTGTGACACGTGGTGTCCTGCGTGGGATAACAGCGCCTCCAAGCGTCAGACCAGGAGAGGTGTTTTGTCAAAAAAAAAAAAAAAAAAATTAAAAAAAAAAAACAAAAAAAAAAAAAAAAAAACCACAGCAACAACAAATAAAATAAAATAAACATGGAAGGCTGGGACTGGAGAGATGGCTGCCAGGACCTGGAGGAGTTCCTCGGTGGTCTGGAGGACCAGGGCTGGTGCCTTGCCTGTGGGGAGTTTGGGCACCCGGTGGTGCGCTGCCCCTACCAGGAAGGAGAGGAGGAACTGCCGCAGGAGAGGAAGGTGAGGAGGTGGCAGAGAAGGGGAAAGGGGAAGAGGAAGGCAGAGGTCCCACCACTGTCTCCACAGCAGCACCAGTCTCCTGCAAGGGAGGAAGAGCCGCACCAGTCCCCTGCAAGTGAGGGAGAGCCGCACCAGTCCCCTGTATCAAGGGGAGACTACACGCCGCTCCTACCTCCATGGGCAGGCGCAGAGCAGCAGGAGCTGCCTCTGCCTCCGCCACCTCCACCGGCAGGCGCAGAGCAGCAGGAGCTGCCTCTGCCTCCGCCACCTCCACCGGCAGGGGGAGAGCAGCAGGAGCTGCCTCTGCCTCCGCCACCTCCACCGGCAGGGGGAGAGCAGCAGGAGCTGCCTCTGCCTCCGCCACCTCCACCGGCAGGGGGAGAGCAGCAGGAGCTGCCTCTGCCTCCGCCACCTCCACCGGCAGGGGGAGAGCAGCAGGAGCTGCCTCTGCCTCCGCCACCTCCACCGGCAGGGGGAGAGCAGCAGGAGCTGCCTCTGCCTCCGCCACCTCCACCGGCAGGGGGAGAGCAGCAGGAGCTGCCTCTGCCTCCGCCACCTCCACCGGCAGGGGGAGAGCAGCAGGAGCTGCCTCTGCCTCCGCCACCTCCACCGGCAGGGGGAGAGCAGCAGGAGCTGCCTCTGCCTCCGCCACCTCCACCGGCAGGAGCAGAGCAGCAGGAGCTGCCTCTGCCTCCGCCACCAGCAGAGGGTGAATGCCTGCTGGGTCCCTGTCCACCAGCAGAGGGTGAATGCCTGCTGGGTCCCTGTCCACCAGCAGAGGGTGAATGCCTGCTGGTATCACTTCCCCCACCAGCAGAGGGTGAATGCCTGCTGGTATCACTTCCCCCACCAGCAGAGGGTGAATGCCTGCTGGTATCACTTCCCCCACCATCACGAGGAGAGGAGCTGGAGCTTCCTCTGCCTCCACCTCCATCAGGGGGAGAGGAGCAGGAGCTGCCTCTCCCTGCACCACAAGGGCCAGGACTAGATGCTGGCGGTCCTCAGCAGCCCTTGCATAGGCTGCTGAGGGAAGCACGGGGAAGAACCTCCCGGCTGCAGTGGCCGAAAAGAGGGCCAACACCCGCACCCCAGCTTGTCCTGACTGCCAGCCTCGCTTCGCCCAAGGATGCCAGCCTCGCTTCGCCCAAGGATGCCAGCCTCGCTTCGCCCAAGGATGCCAGCCTCGCTTCGCCCAAGGATGCCAGCCTCGCTTCGCCCAAGGATGCCTCTGCTTCGCCTGGGGTTGCCAGCCGCTCTGCATCGCCTGGGGTTGCCTGCCGCTCTGCATCGCCTGGGGTTGCCCGCCGCTCTGCATCGCCTGGGGTTGCCCGCCGCTCTGCATCGCCTGGGGTTGCCCGCCGCTCTGCATCGCCTGGGGTTGCCCGCCGCTCTGCATCGCCTGGGGTTGCCCGCCGCTCTGCATCGCCTGGGGTTGCCCGCCGCTCTGCATCGCCTGGGGTTGCCCGCCGCTCCGCATCACAGCCGGAAGTACTGTGGCCGGAACCCCACGAAGGGGAGCTGCCGGCCACGAAGAAGGGGGAGGAGGTCTGGAGACCGCCAACCCCAGCAGCAGTTTCGCTGCCAGAGGAGGGGGAGGAGGTCTGGAGACCGCCAACCCCAGCAGCAGTTTCGCTGCCGGAGGAGGGGGAGGAGGTCTGGAGACCGCCAACCCCAGCAGCAGTTTCTCCGCCGGAGATCGTGGGGGAGGTCCGGAGACCTGCTCCCTCTGCAGTTTCTTCCCTGCAGGAAGAACGGTGGTTGAAGCCCCACCAAGGGGAGCTGCCGGCGCCGAAGGAGGGGGAAGGTCAGGAGACCACACCCCAAGCAGCCTTTCCGCTGCTAGGACTACCCTGGCAGGAGAATGCTACCCTGCTGACAGCATTACGACCTGTGGGCCCCTGGAAGCCTCTGGTCCTGGCCAAGGACTTTGGGCGGGACTTTTGGGCTTTTAAGGGGGGAGGTGGCCATTGAGGCCATGTGTGCTTTGCACAGGAGGGGGTATATGTAACAAAGTGCCCGCCCCTGTGTATATTATCTGTTATGTGTTGCGTGTGGTATGTTTAAATGTTGGTGTATAGTCATTGGTACACGGGATATAAACGGGTCTGTGTAACACGAGTGTTTAAAAATGTATATGTGTATTTAGGCACGAGGATTGCACAGCACTTCACGTGCAAGTAAAATGTAGTAATATGTGAGCACGGGGAATTGCACTTTATTAATTCACGTGCTGGGATTCAAGTGAATAATTAATTGGTAATTGAATCCCAGCACAATAGTATATATAGATGCACGTTGTCACATACTGGCGGTTGGGTGTTCGGTGAGCGGAGAACGGGATTGGAGACGGAGGAAATAAGCAGCAGCAGCAGCAGCAGCAGCAGCAGCAGCAGCAGCAGTAGTAGTAGTAGTAGTAGTAATGATAAGAGGAGAAAGTATCCGCTCACCGTGTTTGTCAGTGTCTGTGCGTGCACCGTTTTGTTAAGTTTAGTCTGTTTTCGTTTGTCTTTATTTTGGCGTAGAGTGCCGTGTCCTGTGTTTTTCGTGTTTGTGTAAACCTTTTATTTTGTATTAAACCGGCGCCAACAGGCGTCTTCATCACTTCATTTCATCCGTCCTGTGTTTTGTGTATTGCATTACCTTTCCTGGTTCTGACGCCGCCCACTTCGGCCGTCTCTGTGACACAAGGTAAGAGAGTTTTTCAGCTGGAGTACAACACCCGTCTAAACAATAGAGAAATGTGTCATACGCTGGGGGTGGGGCTTATGCTCCTAGTTGCTTGGTGACTATATAAGAAGGGAACAGACTAATGTAATACTTTGGAGAAGTATCTCCACCGATCGACTATGGAGAATGGAATGCTCAGTATGGAATCGATAATTCAGATATTTTACGTAGGATATGTATTCATTTATTTTTTCTATGCTATGGTCACATTACTCTTAAATAAGTTTAGTGAACAGTTTACTTTTCTTTCTACACAGCTGAAGGACCATTGTCCAAAACATCCAGGTTTTTTTTTTTTTTACTCATTTAAACCATTTTTCATTTTTGTGCACTGCAACTCCTTTCTCATATATATATGAGAGAGAGAGAGAGAGAGAGAGAGAGAGAGAGAGAGAGAGAGAGAGAGAGAGAGATATACACACACATACATAGGCCTATATGGAAGCATGATAAAACAAAGGCAGAGTTCAAAAGTCTGGACCAAATTATACGGCAAATCATATGGATTCTGGAACAGGTGACTTTTTAAATAGGCAACTGCTTGTCAGATGTGATTTATTTGATCCTTATAAAAAGAGCACCCTCACAGTCCCACAAGTATGCCTCACACCTCCCCTTGTAGTTGGGAACACTCCATATCCATCCACTGCCTTCCAATTAGTGGCCAAGTAATCTCAACTGGATTCAAACCCAGGCTTCCACTGACTAAAGTAGTGTGCTTTAAAATTACTTTTCCTTTCATCCCATGAAGGGTACAGACAGGCTCTTTTTGAAAATAACTAAAACTTTCCATAAACACATATTCAATTGATATAAGCTGTCCGACAATCCCACAAGGTTCGACCGAGTTAGACCATCCCTTGCGAGGAATGGCTCAACAGATTTGTAGGTGGCTTTAAGAAAGTGTAAATCCATGTAGCTGAATTAGTATTTAGCCTAAAATAGTTTCACAGGACAGTTTTTATTTTCCAATAAAAGTGACAAAAATCACGGTTTAATGTAATGTGATCTTAACCCTTTGCAGTCCACTTATTCAGTGCTTGTCAGGCACGTCGGGTCCAATTTATTTTCACATGCTCTGTTTATTTTATACGTGCTGTTTAAAATATATATTTTTAAAAAACAGGTTTAAAAGGCATTGAACCGCAAAAGTAAACTGTATCTATAGCCAAGCCCCACACCTTGTTCGCTGTATTTCACATACCTTTTTATAGACGTGCATACTGAAAAATCCTCTCCTGATCACTTGTTTCATCACAGGGTCCGACATTGGACGGGAAAGGGAAAATTGTAATGTCGGACCGGGTCCAACATAGGACTGCAAAGGGTTAATAATAATAATAATAATAATAATAATAATAATAATAATAATAATTAATCGGAACAGACCAGTTACCAGACCTTTGGAGAAAAAGTAAAACGTGGTGCATTTGGTGTCGAGATTATAACACAATCCTTTGATGAATATTTTATAATAAATTATCAATTAACCTTTTGTATTCCTTAAGAGTACTGCAGCTCTAGGGACAAAATCTGCCTTCCCAAAATCTCCATGCTCTTGTTACAAGTTGCAGCATGAGGTTGAAAATTGCATATAATTTTCCACATGGACTTAAAAGGTAACTTCCTTGCATACCTAACCACAATACTTTTGAAATCCCTATAGGGCCCTGACCCATTTAGCCAACAAAAGAACGACAAAGGAACTGTACAAGTAGAAAGAGATAAAAGGGCAATTCTCTTTAGTGCAGTCACAAGATGTGATTCTTTAGCATAACTATTAGACAGCTCAGCTCAATGCAAGCAGCAATGCTGAACCCACAGATAGCACAGAACAAAGACCAAGCCAGTACTGAAACGGGTTGCTCCAGAGAGTTAGGTTAAAGACGTACTGCAGAATATACAGATCCCACCTAATGACAGTCCCCCAGGTTTCAGCAATACCAGCCGCTTGCACTACTGTTGCTACCTGCAGTTATTTTTTTTTCTACCATACACATTTTCCACCCAAGCATATCCATGAACTACTCATGTCTAAAGAGACACTCCATCAATGACCTAGGACTGCTCAGCTGTGTCAGTAAAACACTGATTTCCATTTAAATGAGTTAATGAATTTCTAAACAATGTTTCTAGTTTTAATTAATCATCTGAGACTTGCTGTAGGACTACAACAGATAAGGAGACACTCTGGCTGCAATATAAAAAAATAAATAAATAAAGTTTGCTTTGAAAATTCTATCAGACCAACTTCCAAACATACTGATGAATAAGGATGACTTACATAAATAAATAGATTAATTAATTAACCAATTTAAACCGCTGATTACTATAAATCAGGCAAGCTGTTTGTTTAAGCTTCCATATTCCAAAGCAATACTAAAGCAACACATTTTCTGGTAAGCTGGCAATATGTAAAATACTGGACGTTGGATATGTTAGGCCTGTTTTTTTTTTTTTTTTAAACACTTTGTATGCCTTAAAAACAAACATTCCTGGAAACTAATATCAAAACAAAACTAATATTTTAACAAAACAACAAGCACCCAAAAATCAAAACAATGTAAACCTGCCCCTTTTATACTACAGTCAAACTTCCCTACAATACTAAAACCGCTTACCCATGACAAGGAGCGAAAAGCAATTATCCCACACATACTCCCCCTCTCTAACTGCTAAACTAAACCTTGATGTAAATAAGATGTACTAGGCCAAAGTGTGTGATTTTGATGCAAAAAAACCACAGGTAGCCGATTTATTAAAGACAATACAATCACGAACAGAAAGGGTTACACACTATTATAAACTACCTTTTTAAAAAATTGTATTTCTCATTTTTTACGTTTATCTGTACATCCTGGAGTGGACACGGAGCTAACTGCACAACAACCATGTTTGTTTTCGCACACAATACCTGTTTGTCATACCTGAAACACCTGCAAGAAGTAACCTATCCCACTGTAACAGATATCCGGGCCTAAGAAGAAAAAAGTAAGATCGTTGCGACTAAGTAAATGCACCTTTAATAAATACACGACCGAAACATCTGACAACTATAAGCAAGGTTGCATTTCTGCGTGTGTGGAAATTTTAACAACGTTAAAATAATAAGTATCACATTTTAGTAAGTTCCCAATTGCGAAATGGAAGCACCTCAGCAGCAGTGTCAAAACAAAATAGACGAGTTGTTGCGATGATCACACGGTGACACACAGTTGCATTTTACTGTCAATATAAACGTGAACAGACCGGAAGGACTCACAACCCTCTCCACATAAATCAGAAAGATGCAACAATTTGTCTTTCGTCTGAAGTTTACTCAGACTTCTTTAAATACTGCTAATAAAAACAACGGAGTGACTCACCAGCTGCTGTTCTTTACACCGCTAACAATGCCGGCATGAAGGCAGTGTGGAGTTTGCACCTAGATTCCACCCTGGTTGCAGACCAGAAGCACGCCACTGGAACCGTTTAATTTCAAGCTTTAGAGATGTCTGGAAACTTTCTTTTTCTCTTGTTTGCGGTCGTCTTATCTGTTGCTGATTGTAGGAGCAGGCGCCATATTTGTGTTGTTACTTTTGCGAGCTCGGTTACTTTACTGCTGCTGCGGACAGAATGGAACCGCCCAGACTGAAGTGAGTGGCGTGAGCCCCTAAAGCACTAGATCTTAACACGTTCGCCACCCGTCTCACTTTTTTTTGCCATACAACAGACACACATACATTAAATGAGGGTAACCAGAGAATACACCATTTAATACCTTACTATTGCAACAAGTTTAAACGAGACCACAGTTATAATTGCTTCTCTTTCGGTGTGCGTTGTGCATAACGTATTTAAGCTAATAAATGAAGGCATACAATTGTGCAGGATATTTCTATTGTTTTCATGGGAATTTTAACGAAGAAAGTTTATTTGCATCTAAAAACATTGGGGTTTTCTAAAAGCTGAAGCTAAAAAAAACTGGCAAGATCACTGAAAAGATGAAATATAAATTGTCATAATATGAACAATTTAGAAAGAAAAAAATAGTAGAATTATGTGACATATGATCACCCGCACAGTGAAAACGACAGAGCACTAAGTAAACTGTTGGTTGGTTAGGCCTAAAATTGGGCAGAAGCAGTTTAACAATATTATAATAGTGAGAGCTCAATTAAAGCATCTGAAAGACTGCAACTCGCTAGCACGGGTCGATACGGTTAAACAACAGCGAGAGGATTGTGAACCCTGAGAGACATTATTTAAAAGTCACTGCACTGTATATGAATGTATTGACAGAGAAGTATGACGACTTTTCAGTAATATAGGAATTGACAAGGGTTTGGTTTTCAATATATATATATATATATATATATATATATATATATATATATATATATATATATATATATATATATATTTTGTATTATTGTTTCACGTTTTGTATTATTGTTTTTGTATTATTATTGTCTGTTTCCTTCATCTCATCCTGGTGATTTTTTTAAAACTGATGTTTAAAGCGACACTCTCCCTCTTGTGGATGTAATGCAACATAGAGCAAAAGTAGTATTTCTTTCATCCACAGAAGACCAAAGGTTGCAGGGGTACATGATAACGGTTTCACTCTTGTGTACCAGGTGTACTTGGGAGGTTAGATGTTATTCAAAATGATGTATTGAGACCACATGAGTCTTTACACTCAAAAGTCAAAATGGATCAAAACAACCAAAAGAATACCTCAGTTAAGATAACTAATCCTCATACATTAATATATTTCATACGTTTAACTTTAATTCAGCATAACCAGATTTAACAATTAAGCATCAGAAAGCAGTAACAACTTTCTTTCTAAAGCATGTTTGAAATATCTGCATATCATGAAGTGAAGTTTAAAAGTCAAGCAAATAGCCTAAAAGAAAGGGGATAAGGTTGCCCTTGCAGCTATGAAGTGTATACTTGTTTTTTTTGAATAATTAATTTAAAAACCTCAGCCATCAGTTGTTAATTTTCTATCTTACATTACCTTATAAGTCAACACCACAGCAATGTTATTAACCTTTAAATATTTAAATACATGCCACCAAATACAGTCTGGCCACTTCATTAGGACGTCTATCCCACTGGCATAGGCTTGAATTAGAGATGCAGATGTCGAGCAGGTGCCAGTGGCAGGGACAGTCATGTTGGTAGACTGTTCCTAGGTAATCCGTCATCATAGTGTATTAGCAATAGCAAAACAAAGGGAAAGTGGTCAACAAGAGACCCAGCTGTGACCACAAATGGACATTGGGAAAAATGGTTGAAGATGTTTTTTAAGTCTGAGATATTTATTACTGAATGGAATAATACCTTTCCAGACAACTTCCAGGACCTTCTGGAGTCTATGCCATGCTGTGGTGACAGTAAACTGAAGCCCAACCTAATAAAGTAGCCTGGCAGTGTATTTATCAGTACATTTAAATATATTTACGTGCTAGATATTGTTTTATATATTCTCAAATCTCAATATATTGTGAAATATTACACTACATATTGCACCCATATTTTACACTAAATTACTTTAATATGTGATGCTAAACCTATTTGTTAGCTGAGCTGGACTTGAACCCTGGCTTCCATAGGTAAAAGGAAAAAGGGGCTAATAGGGTAACCCACTGCAGCTAATGACTGTCAAATTGTACCCCCATTAAGACACAATAGTGAGTTAGAATGATGTCATAAGATTCAGAATCCTCCCTGGTGCAAAACCCTTTAACCCTTTAAAGTACCAGTTGCACAGTAACACTACTCTGTAATGGGTCAGCTCACTTTGACATGACTCCTCTACTGTTTTTCGATGAAATAAAAGGCAATCTCTTATACTTAACCTTTCCAAGAATAATAACAGTAAGACACCATTTCAAATATTGCAACATTTTTTATGCATCCTGTTGTAAATCATCACAGCTTAACCCACAATGTTGGATGACTGTGCTGAAATGGGTGTGGTTTTGTTTGCTACCTGCTTTTTTCTAGAGTAAAGGGCACTTTCATTTTTAATTCTGTACTGTGGAATACAGTGATGTCTTTTTTAAAGCATACATTGATTGTAGGGAATAGCAGAGCTAGTTGAGCCCAGGTAAACTGATCCAGCCTCATTAACTCCGAGACTGTGATGCTAGGGGTCGATGACATCACCCATCAATACAGGAAGTCTTCCAGTTCTTTTTGGTGTTGTTGAATTCAATATCCCCATCAACAGTTGAGAGCAGGATTAAAAAGGTAATTTCCTCATCTCCTTGGTACATTTTCTTGATTGAGAAAGGTATAGATTAAAAATCTCATATTTCTTTATTAATTCTGGAGTTTATTATATGTAATTAAATGTTATCATCTCACTCCACAGGTCATCCTAGACCTAATAGCTAAATTTCACCTTTTCATCACCTGGTTAACTGTCCTCCTGGTAACACCGACAGCATAGGCTTCATCCACTATAAAGGACCACAGTAAAACATCCTTTTAACTTCACAAATTATACACACAAGACTCACTAGCTACCCAGATACACTAGCTAGCTACCCTATATTTAAAAGTAAAGGCTGGGAAGGGTGGGGAATGTGGGCTAAGTATGTAGTGCAATGTTGGAAAAATTTAAATGTGCATCTACACATTTTGCCACCCCAGACAGCCTACCACATTCATATTGCGTCCCACAATCACAATGCCAATAACAATCTCTTAACACAATTATAGGGTGGTGAAAGGGATATTCTGCTTGTATATGGATTTTAAAACATTTGTTAGGACTTCAAGCATTGTTAAAGAGAAGTATGGAGTACAATAAATAAAAACACAATTTTTACACGTATTTGCATACAAGCATGTCAAGTATTTTAAATCTCCCTCTACTGTCCAAAGGTGTGAACAGCAGGCATTTGAAGCACATTCTTTGGTTGGTTATTATGAAAATACCTCATACCACAGATTTTAATTCAAACAAAATATGGCTTTAGACTTAATGACTATAAGCTAAAATCTACTGCACCAAACTGTTTTATTTTCTTAATTTTCTATTTGGTACATTGTTATTTTGTTTGTTAGTTTTTAATAAGCATGCAGTGAGGTAATGCACTAATCCTTCACTTCTAGAGTCTTTACCTTAGCTCATCATGTGCTCTGTCACTGGACTACTGCTGGTAAGACAGGCAGAGGATAGGCTAGCTGAGGATGGAGGCATTACTTTCCCTCACCCCTTTGAGTCATGCAAATGGGATAATGTGCAGAAGCTTGTTTCAATAATTGTATGATTTTGTATTATTTTCAATAATACAATTATACATCTTTGCCTCTGCCAGTTTCTTGGAGTATCATAGATAGATATCCCTTCAATATACCATGTACCAGTATCCATACTAGGGTCCGCCCAATGATAACTATCCCACCGGAGAACTGGCCCTTTAACTTTTTTTATTCATGCACTGTGAGAGATAACTTGTGATTCAGTTCTTTAAAACAAGGTTCTACTGGTGTATTTCCTGTAGATGACCATATTAGGAGATAGCCTTGAATGCAAATGTTTTGGAACATTGCTGCTGGGCTGAAGACAGACCTACCTTGGTGCAGTAAACAAACATTTTCAAGGGCCTATTTTCTGATAAATATATATTTTTTTTTTTTTTTTTTCTGTGGATCAGATGCACAAGACCTATTTAGGGTTACATTACCCTGGTCAAGCCACAGTGAACAGGCCCATCTTGTGCCACATGATCAGGGTGCCTGGGACTAATCATTTGAATATTTTTATTTTATTATTTTTGTTTTCTCTTGCACATTTTCAATTAATCTTTTTTTTTTTGGTTGCTTTTGGTCTGTGTATATGGTCATAATTCCTTTATTTTTTATCCAGTTTGTTCAAAAACATTTTTCCATGTTCCTTACATGTTGCAGTTTCATGCTACACTGTTAGATTTGACCAAAATATTTTTTACAATGTTTTTTTTTCTTTCTAAAAAGCGTCTTTCTTTTGGTGTGTTTTTTGTTATCGGTATTGAACAGGGTGGTAAAAAAAAAAAAAAACAGGCAAAAATGGCTCAGATAATGTCCTATTAATTGCTGGATATGCTGCATTGTACCGCACTCACACTGTAGAAAATTCCAAGCAGTTTGAATCATACTCTACACACTTTTGTACATGGATAGTGAATTAAGTTTAGTACTGTATAAACACTATAGAGGTTGTTATTAATTACATCCAGACTGTATTATCGTAGCCAAAAATAGGAAATATGGTTCTGAAACAGATCTTTCCAAATAGCACTGGTCACTGAACTTTACTGTATGCTACATAACCTCCCATGATTGCACAATAAATATTTTATAATGATGACATGTGAATTGTGATATGAATTAATACAATTATAGTATGTGTAAATGTAAACATTACAGTAGACTTTTGCTATTCTGGACAAGAGTTGTCAGAATTGACGTGTAATCCAAAACATCATAATAAAGAAATTGGCTTTAGAAACCTCAATATCATCTATGAAAAGTGAATAAAATATTTACAGGTTTCTGTGTTTTTTTCCAAAGGTTTAATAAAAATTTACTGAAATATAACATGAGGAGTGTATGAAAAAACAAAGTTTGTTGTCAGACAGAACTACCTTGAAAATGTGAGACTTGTAAATCTGCCAACGATGTTGTCTGTATAATTAAGTAATTCACTGTTTAAGTCAGTGTCCGATTTCCTGGATAAACTCTATGCAACATACTGTACAGCAGTACATTGTGTTTGTTATCTTATCAATTCCCATGCAGCTGCTTGAAGTTTTCAGCCTGTGCATAATATGTGCCTGGATAGCTTCAGGATGTGTGCTTTCAGCAACATTTCAATGGCTTCACATGGTCCGGTAACTGTTCATAGGAAGGAATTGCTGCTTTTATACATTTCTGCAGTTGAAAAGTTAATCATGTTGGAAAAAGTGAGCAATAAACAAGTTCATTTTAAGGTTTAAGAGAGGCATTTTCTCTTTTTTTGTGTTTTAATAGAAGCTCACAACACTGGTTTTCAAGCTTTCAACAAAGCAACTATGAAGGTAAAACCATTAACATACTTCATAAGACCTACAAGTGTGAACACATGAAATGCCTAATATAATTATTTTTTCTTTACTCGTTGTTGTTATTAATTTTGCATAGATGCTCGCAGTCATATCAATTTATTACACTGGCCTATTGCTGTATTATTTATATACAAGTTATAAATCCTGCTATATTTACTTATCATTGCCAACCTTTATTTAGTCTGTTGTCAATTTCATTTCACGGCTGATTGTGATGTCACCATTTGAAATGGACTTGCATTGAATTGTGAGAAGTGTCTCAGGTATGATTTTTAAAACAGGTGATGTCAGCTATGCTGATATGGAGAATACAGCACTGTTGATGTCATGAATAGGGTTTTGTTGATTTGTTGTGAAATACAGAAGGCGAGACATGCACTCTGATTAGCTGAAAGATTCTGTCAAACCTACTCATAACAGAAGCTCTGTAAAAGCCAACTTTCCTTCTAAATTATTTAATTATCTAAAGTTCAATACCACCAAACGTTGAAATGTAAAACCCCTTTTTAATGATACCCCGAAGAGCTTCAAAGCACACATTCAGTTTTCCTTTCCAATGGTACACATGAAAACTTGCTGTTAGTGTCACTTTGGTGTTAGTCTGAAAGGTCAAGGCTGCACGGTTGCGAACATCAAAAATCTAAAATAAAATATTAACCATGGCAATAAATATCAGTACATAGATATACAGATCTTGTCTACATCATTTTGAATGACCTTTGCTGCTGCAAGTGTTTGCCACTCCTCCTATTTTTGTGTCATCTGCAAATTTAACTTGCTTGCTATACCAGAATCCAAGTCTTAATGTAGACTAAGAATAGCAGATTACCTAATACTGATCCCTGTGGTACTCCGCTGGTTACTTCACTCCATTTTGAGGTTTCTCCTCTAATCAGTACTTTCTACATATTAACCACTCACTAATCCATGTACATGCATTTCCTTGACTCTCTACTGCGCTGAGTTTGAGAATTAATCTTTTATGCGGGACTTTGTCAAAACCTTTCTGGAAATCTAAATAAACCCTATACCCTATATTTAAAAGTAAAGGCTGGGAAGGGTGGGGAATGTGGGCTAAGTATGTAGTGCAATGTTGGAAAAATTTAAATGTGCATCTACACATTTTGCCACCCCAGACAGCCTACCACATTCATATTGCGTCCCACAATCACAATGCCAATAACAATCTCTTAACACAATTATAGGGTGGTGAAAGGGATATTCTGCTTGTATATGGATTTTAAAACATTTGTTAGGACTTCAAGCATTGTTAAAGAGAAGTATGGAGTACAATAAATAAAAACACAATTTTTACACGTATTTGCATACAAGCATGTCAAGTATTTTAAATCTCCCTCTACTGTCCAAAGGTGTGAACAGCAGGCATTTGAAGCACATTCTTTGGTTGGTTATTATGAAAATACCTCATACCACAGATTTTAATTCAAACAAAATATGGCTTTAGACTTAATGACTATAAGCTAAAATCTACTGCACCAAACTGTTTTATTTTCTTAATTTTCTATTTGGTACATTGTTATTTTGTTTGTTAGTTTTTAATAAGCATGCAGTGAGGTAATGCACTAATCCTTCACTTCTAGAGTCTTTACCTTAGCTCATCATGTGCTCTGTCACTGGACTACTGCTGGTAAGACAGGCAGAGGATAGGCTAGCTGAGGATGGAGGCATTACTTTCCCTCACCCCTTTGAGTCATGCAAATGGGATAATGTGCAGAAGCTTGTTTCAATAATTGTATGATTTTGTATTATTTTCAATAATACAATTATACATCTTTGCCTCTGCCAGTTTCTTGGAGTATCATAGATAGATATCCCTTCAATATACCATGTACCAGTATCCATACTAGGGTCCGCCCAATGATAACTATCCCACCGGAGAACTGGCCCTTTAACTTTTTTTATTCATGCACTGTGAGAGATAACTTGTGATTCAGTTCTTTAAAACAAGGTTCTACTGGTGTATTTCCTGTAGATGACCATATTAGGAGATAGCCTTGAATGCAAATGTTTTGGAACATTGCTGCTGGGCTGAAGACAGACCTACCTTGGGGCTGAGACCGACCTTCCTTGGTGCAGTAAACCAAACATTTTCAAGGGCCTAAAGTTCCCGGATTATATAATAAAATATATATATTTTTTTTTTTTTTTTTTTTTTTTTCTGTGGATCAGATGCACAAGACCAGCTATTTAGGGTTACATTACCCTGGTCAAGCCACAGTGAACAGGCCCATCTTGTGCCACATGATCAGGGTGCCTGGGACTAATCATTTGAATATTTATTATTATTATTATTTTTGTTTTCTCTTGCACATTTTCAATTAATCTTTTTTTTTTTGGTTGCTTTTGGTCTGTGTATATGGTCATAATTCCTTTATTTTTTATCCAGTTTGTTCAAAAACATTTTTTCCATGTTCCTTACATGTTGCAGTTTCATGCTACACTGTTAGATTTGACCAAAATATTTTTTACAATGTTTTTTTTTCTTTCTAAAAAGCGTCTTTCTTTTGGTGTGTTTTTTGTTATCGGTATTGAACAGGGTGGTAAAAAAAAAAAAAAAAACAGGCAAAAATGGCTCAGATAATGTCCTATTAATTGCTGGATATGCTGCATTGTACCGCACTCACACTGTAGAAAACTCCAAGCAGTTTGAATCATACTCTACACACTTTTGTACATGGATAGTGAATTAAGTTTAGTACTGTATAAACACTATAGAGGTTGTTATTAATTACATCCAGACTGTATATATACAGATCTTGTCTACATCATTTTGAATGACCTTTGCTGCTGCAAGTGTTTGCCACTCCTCCTATTTTTGTGTCATCTGCAAATTTAACTTGCTTGCTATACCAGAATCCAAATCTTAATGTAGACTAAGAATAGCAGATTACCTAATACTGATCCCTTCAAATCTAAATAAACCATGTCATATGCTTTGCAATTATCCATTCAATGTTGCATCTTCAAAAAAATCAAGCAGGTTAGTTAGTCACGATCTCCCTTTCCTAAAACCATGTTGACTGTCTCCTAGGACACTGTTACCATATAGGTAATTTTCCATTTATAGTTTCCATAAGTTTGCTTATAATAGAAGCCAGGCTTATTGGTCTGTAGTTACCTGGTTCGGTTTTGTTTCCCTTTTTGTGGATCGGTATTACGTTTGCAATTCTCCAATCTGTTGGTACCACCCCTGTGTCAAGAGATTGTTCTGCATGATCCTGGTTAGCGGTTTGTAAATAACTTCTTTCATTTCTTTGAGTACTATTGAGAGGATCTCATCTGACCAAGGGGATTTGTTTATTGTAAGAGGTCCTAGTCCCTTTAACACTTATGCCTCAGTTATGCTAAAGTTATTTAAAACTGGATAGGAACAGGTTGACATGTGGGGCATGTTGTCTATATCCTCCTTTGTAAAAACTTGAGAAAAGTAATCATTTAATATACACTACCAGTCAAAAGTTTTAGAACACCCCCATTTTTCCAGTTTTTATTGAAATTTAAGCAGTTCAAGTCCAGTGAATAACCTGAAATGGTACAAAAGTAAGCGGTAAACTGACAGAGATTAAAAAAAGTTTAGGTTACCAAAAACTGAAAAATAATGTACATTTCAGAATTATATAAAAAGGCCTTCTTCAGGGAAGAAGTAATGGGTTAACAACTTACAGCTGTTCTGCAGCAATGGAAGTAAATTAAGCCTTGAAAGTTGATGCTAACAATTCCTACAGGTGTCCCAACTTTTGTTGTTTACTTACAAACCCTCTGTCTGTATAAAAGCAGTGTTGGAACAGACTGTGTTACTACACCCTCTTAAGCATTATTTGGACAGTATTGTACTGCAGGAAGTAGTATATTGCTATCATAATGGTGAGAAAAAGGCAATTAACAAAGGAAGACACAGACCATTATAACCCTTAAAAGAGAAGGTCTTTCCTTTAGAGAAATTGCAAAGAAAGCCAAGGTGTCAGTGAGTACAGTTTCCTACACCATCAAAAGGCACTTGGAAACTGGAGCAAACTCTGACAGGAAGAGGTCTGGCAGACCCAAAGCCACAACAGAATCAGAAGACAAGTTTCTGAGTCAATAGCTTGCGTGACAGGACAACAGCTTCTAGCACAGCTTAGCACTGGTCAAAGTAAGCAAGTCTCAGTTTCAACTGTGAAGAGAAGACTTCAAGCTGCAGGTTTGACAGGTCGAGTGGCAGCAAGAAAGCCAGTGCTAAGATGGCAAAATAATAAAAAGAGGCTTGCCTGGGCCATGAAGCACCGCCAGTGGACTACTGAAGACTGGAAGAAGGTCTTATGGACCGATGAATCAAAATTTGAAATCTTCTGTTCATCACGCAGGGTTTTTGTACGCCGTCGAGTAGGCGAAAGGATGGTTCCTCGGTGTGTGACACCAACTGTCAAACATGGAGGAGGATGCGTGATGGTCTGGGGCTCTTTTGCTGCATCCAGAGTCGGCAACTTGCACAGAGTGAGTGGCACCCTGAACCAAAACAGCTACCACAGCATTTTGCCACGCCATGCAATACCCACTGGTATACACCTAGTTGGTCAGGGGTTTATCCTACCGCAAGATAATGACCCAAAACATACCTCCAGGCTATGTCAGAACTACCTTAGAAGAAAAGAACAACATGGTAGGCTTCAAATCATGGAATGGCCAGCACAGTCTCCAGACTTAAACCCCATCGAGCTGGTTTGGGATGAACTGGACAGAAGGGTGAAAGCAAAGCAACCTACAAGTGCAACACATTTGTGGGAACTTCTGCAACAGTGTTGGGAAGAACTTTCCGAACAATATTTGATTTCCATTGTAGAAAGAATGCCGCAAGTGTGTTCGGCTGTTATATCTGCAAAAGGTGGCTACTTTCAGTCAAAAATTTAGATTAAACTTTGTTAAACAAATGATTCTATGATTTATTTTTAATCTCCAATTGTTTATTTGATCTATGCTTTAATTTCAGAGTACACTGAGACATTAAACTGCGTAAATTTCAATAAAAACTGGAAAATATGGAGGTGTTCTAAAACTTCTGACTGGTAGTGTATTTGCTATTTTTTTTCTTAGTCTGTGATTTTGCTATTTGTATCGCTTAGACATTTAACCTCCTCTTTGAATTTTCTCTTGCTGTTGTAATATTGGAAAAACATTTTGGAATTGGTTTAGCTCCCTTAGCAATGTTCATTTTTATCTCTATCTTGGCCTTTAACTTCCTTTTTAACTTGTGTTTGCAGTTATGTGTACTCGTTCTGTGTACTTTGTTTATGGTCCCTTATAAACGCTCTGTAAAGTGCCTTTTTTCGCGGAATATAATTTTTTACATTGATCTGTAAAACCATTTTGGCAATTTTGTTTTAGATTTTAATTTGTCTACTTTTGGGTTGTAATTGTTTTGTGCCTCTAGTACCACATTTTTGAAAAACAGCCATCCTTTGTTTATGTTTTCTCTATTTAACTCCAATCTACTTCTGTTAGTCTCTGTTTCATTCCTTCATAGATTACCTTAGCTTTGGTCAGTTACTTTTTCGGTTTTAAAAAGTACTTCATAGTTATTTTGTCCTGTTTGAAAAGACTAAATCAAGGCATGCCTCACTTCTAGTTGGTGCTTTGACAAATTGTGTTAGGAAGCAGTTGTTTATCATTTCTACCATTTCAGTTCCGTCTCTTGTGCTTCCCACCGGCTTTTCTCATTTTATCCGGGGGAAGTTGAAATCCCCCATTAATATGGCTTCTCCTTTGCTTCACACATGTCCTTGTATAACCGATTATTTGGTTATACATGTTATGTTAGCCTTTATGCGTAATTTGGGGGACATTGTAAAGAGCGTTCTCACTGCGTTTTTTTCACTGTTTACCTCATTTCTCTATGCCACCCACTCTAGCCCGCTCATTCACGTGGGGGGGGGGGGGGGGGGGGGGGGGGGGGGGGGGCTCATTTCTAGTCATCTTTAAATAGCCTCGCACAGTGCTCGCCCCATCAGTCAAGGGGCATGGCCAGGGCAGCGATGGGAGTTCCGTTTGGCAGCTCCGGATGTCAGTCTCCGCTTTTTTCCTATATTAACCTAGCACTACTTCCTCTCTTGGTCTTGTGTTTGTTTTTTGTTTTATAACAAACACTCAGACTCCAACATTCATGCTTCAGCCTAATATCTTCGCTAATATTTAAAACCTCTCTCCTTTCACTGCAGGTCATTTCTCTGCATAACGCTGCCAAGATATTATCAGCTATTTTCCACCTGCTCAGGTGATTCGTCTCATCATTCAGCTTCTCTATTCAGTTGCAGGATCTCCAACGTTAGTCTTTCCTGCTCTATCCAGTCTCCAGCCCAGCTGGAGTTCCATTACTAAATTTGGTCCGCGTTTTCATCAGAAAGACTGGCTCCAACGACACTGCTGTACAGGAACTCTTTTCCACCAGCGCCTCACAGACCATGGTTACCATGGCAACACCTCAGAGTGACTACTGGGAGTGGTAAGTTGCCATGGTGACCAGGCAACTTTAACAGGCACTGCATGCCTGTGCCTCACTACTGCAATCTTCTGGCTCCTGCTGCTGCTCTTTTGCAATGTGTGAGCAAGCTCAATTCGCCTAATTGTTACATCTAAATACTGCAGGCTCCTCTTGTAGACCTACGTTAACTTTATTTACACTAACTCTTCTAAAGCAAATGTTTTATACACAGACACAAATTTTAATTTCAATAACCAAATATATGCTACCCTGCTTCACTAAAGCCAACAGTTTCAATTCCAATCACAACCTCTAGAAGGCAGCATAACACCACAAGTTCTACATAATTTAAGCTGGTTTGCTATTGCTGCAAATCTCACACACCCCAAACTTTCTATCACTTCATTGTCACTATGAGGGATTCTCAGTCTCTTCCTGCCTCAACCTTTTTTGCTACCTATATTACCTTGTATTCTTCAAATCCAGTTGTAGTAATTTTACTACAGAATACTACACCTTGCAGTAAAAAAAAAAAAAAAAAAAAGTTAACCATGCCCAGCACTGAGGTTGTGTGATGGTCCACAAGTTTCACAGCCTGTTCCCTGAAGCAGACCCCAACCCGCGGCAAATTCCTCCTTTCAATCAACTGGTGTTCCACTAAATGCCACACTCTCCGGCCTCTTCCAGTCGGACCACAATTTCAGGGAGAATGTCTTAGCCTCCAGTTGCTCTTTTTATTCTACCGCTTGGTCTTCCTTCACCACATTCTGTGCCCAGAATCAGATCTCTCTCTCACCACCTATAACCTTCAGCACCTCCTCGCCTTCATCACATACCTCACGCTATCCCTTAACCTGGCCCCTCCTTCCATCAGGAATTACCTCTCAGGTATTCAGCACCAGTTCCACCTCCAGTCCCCTCCCCCCCTGCTCCTTTCCATCCCTGAGGTCTGTCTGATGATCTGGGGCATGGAGAAGAACCTCACTCCCGCCTCTCCATCAAGACAACCAATCTCATCGGATATCCTCCTTCGCCTCATCTCCTCCCTCCGTCGCGGCTGCTTCACCTCTTTCGATGGCATCGTCATGGAAGCTCTGTGCCTAGTCGCCTTCTTCAGGTTCTTGTGCTGCTCCGAGTTTTCAGTCCCAATCTCCAGTTTCCCAGCCATCGGCCTGCAGCGCTCTGACCTCGCTCAAGTCCCCAGAAATCACTTTGTCCTATTCATCAGGACTTCAGAAACATCAAGAAATTTGTGTCTCCCTTCAGATCCTCTATTCATCGACTCTTCAAGAATCATCATGAAAAGAAATTGGTTTGCTTCCCATCTCAACACCCTTCTGTCCAGGTCCGGGCTCTCCCCTCAGTTTTATTCTCCCAACTCCTTCTGAATTAGAGCAGCCAGTTCTGCAACGCGCGTCGGACTCAACCAGCACCTGATTAAAACCATGGGGCGTTGGTCTTCTTCAACAGTGGAGGCATGTATCAGGTCATTTCCCATGGACATTTGCAGCAGCTCACAAGTCCGTCGTTAGTACGCACGGAGTGGGGGCGCCCTCTCTGCCAGATCCACTAGAGGTTTCCTCCCAATGGAGGGTGGGTGGGTCGGTTCCTCTCCACAGCACAGATGGCCTCCAATCCATAGCCCGTCATACTAACCTCTAACCTCTCTGTGTTTTGTTTCTCTTTCCAGCCTTTTCTGTCATCTATGTACGGCTCTGCAGTCTCTTTCCTATCTACACGGTGTGGTTCTGCAGGGAGCCAGGGGTCCTTCTTTTGGGGGAAAATGAGTCTCACTCCCCCGGCCCCCTGCCCAAGTCACTGCCGTCCCTGGCGGTACCTCACTGGTCAGAGGGGACCCCCAGCCATATCTATACTTTCGTAGCTTTACTCTCAAGCCCTCGTAAGCACCCAGCGAAATGTTGTAAAAAGTGTGTGTGGGGTGGTGGGGACGGGTCGGGTCGCCTATGGGCATTGAGCCTTGAGAATAACATGCCAATGTAACTCCTTAAACGCACAAGTCAGTAGTAGAAAAAAAACAAAACTACATACAGACAGTGGTATTACCTTCAATAAAACTTTGTAAAATGTTCCCATGCTATTAGTAGTATCTGTATATAAATTACAAAACCTTCTTATAAAAGCATAGACCCATTTGTATAGCCACTATAACTCAATGCATCTCCCTTATACTTCAAATAACATACATATAATAAAAATCTCTATGTTATAATGCTGGATATGCTAAGCGTAGGCCTAAATGCTAGGCTCAGTTATTATACATCTTAATGCCACAGTTAGGTTTAGTTTGTGTGGTCAAATTATTTTCATGATTTTGTGTTTAATGTTAAGAATTAGCTTACTATCACATAAACATATGTTATTCTTAATTTATGTTAATGGTAAATTCAATTTCTGCATAATTATGCTAACTGTAGTTCTAACTGAGTAAACGAAACCACTGGTTTGTTAGGTGCATGGACATTGCCCTTTGACTGTCATGCTCCTTGTTGCTCACTTCCATCTTGGGTAACTACTGTATCGATGATATCACCAAGATGAAATAGGATAAAGTTCAGACACAATGGAACTTTTTTAAAAATAAACTGGCTAAAAAATAACTTATTTTCAAATAATGACAGCGTTTCTGTTTACAACTAAACTCTCACTACTCCGAACCAGATGGGACCAGACACTGTTCATTCGTACTCGTCGCTATTTTGTACAATCATAAAAACGTTTTGTCCAACTTTTGTTTTACGTTTTTCATACTTGTATTTAATGGAAGCTAAGTAATAGCCATTTGAATAAAAAACAGTGACTGCTGGAAATGTTACAGAATTCTGAAATTGAAGTTTCTACAACTGCAATCAGAGTTTATTTCATTATTATAGCATAGTTCACATTATAGGACAGTTTTGGATGAGTATGGTTCAGATTAGCAAGAGCCTTTTGTATCTTGTAATCTCTTTAAAGTGATTGAGAGGGGGAATCATTGTCTCCAGTGTTCACAAGCACCTGAAGTGTTAAAAATATTTTTTTAAAAAAAGAAGGATTTTACATATGTGAATGCAGTTATCCCATTTATAATAAAATCTGACCTGAAGATTGCAACTATAACATAATAGTTCAAACTGACATCAGATATATTTCAATGTATGTGGAAAGAGGTTACTTCACAAACCCACACACTCTGTTACGCAGAAAACTGTTACTGATTAATTTTACTACCTTGAAATGTGCCGGTATATGACTGTCTGCTTCGTTTCATAATATCACATGATTTGGTAAATGTATTTTTTTTTTTTTTTTTTTAAATCCGTGCACTTCCCAGACACAGACAGAAGACTAGAACGTGTTCAAGTCCAAACAAAGTCACACAGCATTCAACTTAGCACTGCAGTAAGCTATAAAATATAAAATGTGTTACATAATCAATTATTCCTGTCTAGATTGTTTTAATGTTTTGTTTGCTGGCCTTCGCGCTTTTAATTTACTTCAGCTTACAACTGCTGCCAGATTGCTTACACGCACACGTTGTTCAACAATTACTCTGGTTCTTAAATCACTACAGTGGCTTCCTACTAAATTCAGGATTGATTTAAAAATTCTGCTTATTCTGGGCCTTTATATTTACAGGAATTGTTGGTATCTCATGCTCCGAGTCGCACCTTGAGATCAGTGAATTCTGAACTTTTAGTAGTTCCTAGAAGTTGTCTAAAACCAGGAAGTACTATATAAAAGCAAATGGAAAATTACACATGGGCATTATAAATACCATATGGGGGATATTGAAATTGAAGAAGGAATCTGAAAAAGATCTAGGAGTTTATGTTGACTTAGAAATGTCTTCATCTAGACAATGTGGGGAAGCTATAATAAAAGCCAACAAAATGCTCGGATATATAGTGAAGTGTTTAATTTAAATTAAGGGAAGTAATATTAAAACTTTATAGTGCATTAGTAAGGCCTCATTTAGAATATTGTGTTCAGTTCTGGTCACCTCACTACAAAAAGGATATTGCTGCTCTAGAAAGAGTACAAAGAGGAGCAACCATAATTATTCCGGGTTTAAAGGGCATGTCATATGCAGACAGGCTAAAAGAATTGAATCTATTCAGTCTTGAACAAATAAGACTAGGCAGTGATCTGATTCAAGCATTCAAAATTCTAAAAGGTACTGACAATTTCGAGCCAATGGAGATTAGATAAAGGGGCATTCAGAAAATAAAATAGGATGTACTTTTTTACACAGACAATTGCAGAAGTCTGAAACCAACTCCCCAGTAATGTTGTTGAAGCTGACACCTGGGATCCTTCAAGAAGCTGCAGGAGATTCAGGGATCCCCACCAACACACACCTTCCTCTCAATTCTCAATTGCGATGTGTTTTCCTATTGTCAAACAGAGGTACATTTACCATTAATTATACATCATTTTTTGCAAACCATAAATTATACATACTTTTTTTTGGGAAACTTAAAATGTTAACAATCAATTTTTCTAAAAAGAAAAAAACAGTTCATGACGAACAAGACAAAATGAAAAGTCCATCGCAAAGCTGCAATAGTAAAAAAAAAAAAAAAAAAAAAAAAGTACAACACCCAATTTATTGCATATGATAAATATTCGCATCCTATTTTCTTAATGACGAAAAAATATGACAAATTAAGTTTAAAAATATGAAAAACAGAATAATGTACCAGATTTGAATGTCCATGTCCGTGTTTCCTAAGCGTAAGTTGTTTAGACATGCGCGAGCAAGCGCAGTGCGCTGCGTGGCACTTTTTATCCGCGTACCTGAAATCACGAATTTACACTTTTAGCAGATGATTTTATCCAAAGCGACATACAGAAAATTAAACAAATGTATTTATAATACGAAAATGATATTGATTACACCAACATAATAAAGTTTAAGACTGACAAGATTGGCAGAATGGTGTGTTTTAAAACATTATACTTAAGTGTAACATGACCAAAACTTTGATCTTTCAAGATGTGTGAACCATACGTTAAAAACAAATGTTGAAATGCAGTATGCTGTGCTTGCTTGTTGCCAATGGAAATATGTAAGTAACTAGAAGGTTCTTATTATATGGCCTGTTCATCAATAAGACACTGTACTGGCTAGCCCAGCAGTTGCCTTTACACCCGAGTAACCTCACACACTGGGAAACACTCCAAAGACCTAGATTCTAGAAATGTTGCATAAAAAAAGAAATCCCCTTGTGACCCTTGCTCTACAAAAGAAATTGCCCAATCTCAGACCATCACGGTGGTTAAATTACGTCAGAATTACTGCTGGGATCTCGCGAGAGAAAGGCATTATTTACAATATAAAACACCTGGTGTGCAACTGCAGTATTATAAACGACATTAATACTTGGGAGACTTTCGGAGTTATTCTACAAGTACCTGCCGAACTAGTTTGTACGTCTGTCATTTTGCAGGTTAGTAAATGCATATTTATTTATTGATAGTCTGCCATCATCTTTTTAAACACGGTTGTATCACGCCTTTGATTTTGTTTTTTAAATAGCTGCACCGGTGTAACACCGCCTCTGTCAGAATATACTTTATTTTCAAGTTTCATTGTGTAATTGTTATTTTTTAGCATTATGATTTGAAGTTGAATTTTTTAATCTTTGCACGACTTGATGCTGCTGCTAGGGCTTCATATTCTTACAGACGCCGTGTTTGGTTGGTCATATAACAAAGTTGAAGGATAATATTTTATAACCTAAGCTAAAGAGCATTATTTCATATAATAACCGTTTAGATTTTATTTTTGTAATTCAACACATAAAATCACAGCATGATTTGTAATGTCTAATTGACTAATATTGCAGTTTATAAACGTATTTATACTTGGGGCGGGGGGGAGTAGGTTACCTTAATATATGAAATATTATCTTGATTCTGAAGTTCTGATTTATTTACTGTAGGTAAAACCATGGAGATGATGGTAGTTGAACCGCAACAGGTAAGAGATTTTTAAGCCTACCTGATCTTTTCTTTCTGGGTCAAGGGAGTATGAATGGTGGATGCTGTAGCGGACTGTTCATGATGTATTAACTCGTTTGGCTAATATTGAATGATCAATTTAGTTGAAATCGGTTGATATTATATAACCTATTTTCATTTAACGTGTTTCCGAAAATTAGGATGGCATTTGTATAATTCGGCAGTCGAGAGGAATTCAATGAAAGCACTGATTTTTAATTTTACTAGGCTGTAATTTGTACAATATAAAGGTTTATCAAACTGTAATGAAACTTGATCAGGCCATTCTTTTGCCCAGGTTGTTGTAGACAATGTCACACTGGCATTTTTATTACATGTATTGTCAAATTAGTTGAAATTTGTATTTAAAGTAATGGTATAGATATCTGTTACTGATTTTGCTGTTGAAGGCATGGGTGGCTTGTTTTTAATTGTTTTAACCTCCACAGAATGTTTTAGCCAGGATGGCCAGCCTTCCTCTGGTGAGCTCTACTTATGACATGGTCTCCACTGTGTACTGCAACACCAAGGAGAACCACCCCTATATAAAGTCTGTGTGTGAGGTGGCAGAGAACAGTGTGAAGACAATCACTTCAGTGGCCCTCACCAGCGCCATGCCCATCATCCAAAAGCTGGAGCCCCAAAGTAAGAACTGTTCTGGAATAGTTTTACAAGTTGCGCAGCTTTTATGCTGCAGTGTTTTCTTTTGAAATGTAAATGACAAAACTTGACAATACTTTTAAACTCTCAGATCCTGAATTTAAAATAAGTTGTGAATAAAACCAAGCAGGTTTTATCCCATTTCAATTTGAATGTGTAGGGTGATGCTAACGTAAGTGACAGTTAAGATAAGAAAGCAGATTTAAGTGTCTCCTGATGGCCACACTGTAAACAAGTTTTATAATGGCCCTGAAAATTAAATTGGTAATTTTAAATGAAACACTTTCCCTACAGCTGCTTCATTTTATTAAACTATATTCATGTGGTAGTGTTGGCTGTACTTGAGTCACTTTCCTGCTTCACACTGTAGCAAATGATATTGAAAGCAAACTAATCCGTGACCTGTAACTCCTATCTGATGGTGGGTGAACTTTTACCTAGTTTCTATTACATACTATTGCCACATACTTACTTACTTTCTTGTTGGCCTTTGGTCGACTTCTGAGTAAGAAAAGTTTACTTCTTCGTCGTTCAACTTGTCCCTCTGAGAATAGTTAAGCCGGTATAGGAATGTCCCTGGAAGCTGTTATGTACAAGATGTTTTGTTTTCAGTTTTTTACAAAAACTGTACCCTTGTGATTTGTTGAGCTCTGTTTCCCCATTTGTTTTAATCTTAGTCCTGGTATTTTTATTTCTTAATTGTTACATTGGCCTATACTTCAGTGATATAAAACCTATGGGTTTATGTAATTCTGACAAATTTCAAACTCCAATAAACAGAAGTCTAGTTTATAACTTAAAGGATCATTTTTATTTTTTTGAAAACCTTATGTCAAATGTTTTGGGATTTTCATTTAATTGTCACAAAATAAGCCACAGCATTAACTATACAAAAAGTTCAGTTTTGTAAAACTTCTAAAACCCAGTTTTAATATTTTTAAATGTCTTGAAATGGATCTGCTTTTGTCCTGTATCGTTCTTGCCACGAGACCTGCTGGTTTGCGTGTGTTTTGTATATTATATGGCTGGGGCAGATTATTGGCCCCTCGGTGATTCTAGACACAGTACTGTTTCATGCAATCCATGGCGCTTTCCCACAAAACCCAATCCGGTTTTGAGCTTATGTAATTGATAACCTATGTAACAGAATGGCTGTCCTTATCTAATTTGTTAAACTTGGGGTTGTACATGTAATCATACTTGAAATTCATTACATCTTTACAGTTGCAATTGCAAACTCGTTTGCCTGCAGAAGTCTGGATAAGATAGAAGAGAAATGGCCAATTCTTCACCAGCCCTCTGACAAGGTATTGTATCTGGTTGCATGCTGAACATCTGCTGAATCATACTGTAGATTAGGGCTATTCAGCTAGTTTTAAGGAGGGGAGTTAGGAGTAGGTGGGCTAGAAGTATTTTACTGTGGACATTAAAGCAATATAATAAATGTTATGTAATTTTAGTATAGTGAACAAGATTTACAGATTTTACCATATGAATAGTACTTTTAATAGAACAGTGTGAACATTTAATGGAGTATCATTACAAACCATTAAATGTATGACATGTTAATGTTATACTATATCTTAGTCTGAGAGTGAGAACTGTGTGATTTAATGTGGTTGTAAGGTAGTGATGTGACTGAAGAGTAACAATGCACACAGTTGTATCACACAATATTTGAGTGTGCCAGTTAAAACAAACCATGTGTCTTGTTTCTAATCCATGCCTGACACACATGAAAACTTGAATATGTGCAAGACAAACAGGTTGGTCCCATGGAATAGATAACAGTGGCATGTGGGGAAATCGGTGGAATCGTGTTTCTACCTTTTGGTTAATTTCCCAAATAATGACATTTGATGTTTCTGACTAAACTGTTAATCTCCTTTTTTTGTATAGTATACTTCTTAATGCCTCAAAACAATCTGAGTGCAAGATCGCACAAGAGTTTCACCATTGTGTTTTCTACTACTAGCTAGAGTAGAGAGCCATGTGTACACTTTCGAAATAAGACAAAAAAAACAAACTTCATAGCAGCACTAGTTTAAGTCACCCACAGAGTATGCAAAGTCGAACTGACTGGAAAGGGGCGGTGTGTTGTGCGCTACTTTGCTGAATACAAAAATAAGACATATCTTAAATTGCAAATTGATATACAATGTTGCACTTATATATTTTTTTCTCATTTTTAGTTAATTTTTTGCTTGGTTGTCCCTTGTGGGCCGCCAGTTGAAGAGCCATGCTGTAGATGCTGTTTTTTTTATATACGTACATATAATTTGGAGTGAAATGTTTGTTTGGACTATTTCCAATAAAAACTATTAACACTTTTATATATTCTGATAAGATTGTTGCAAATGCCAAAGATGCGGTGACAACAACTGTGACTGGTGCCAAGGAGACTGTGTCTTTCACTATCACTGGGGTGCTGGATATGACCAAAGGAGCCGTTCAAGAGAGTGTGGAGATGACCAAGGCGGTTGTGAATGGCAGTGTGAATACTGTGATGGGCAGCCGTGTAGTGAAGATGGTGAGCACTGGAGTTGACACGGCGCTGAGCAGGTCTGAGTCCCTGGTGGATATGTATCTCCCCCTGACTGAGGAAGAACTGGGTAAGACTTCTCGGATATTTAGAAAAACCTTGCTTTTTACAGGACTTTCATTTTTTTTTTTTTTACTACTGCCAGAGCCAGACGGCCATGGGTGATAATATGAGAATTAGGAGTATTTATCTTGTAGAACAAACTACTGTAAAAATTAAATTGGGAACAACCCCAATTATACATATAAGAGAACTGCATATGGAGGCAGTTTGTGCTGTCTGCTGTCTCATAGAGCATTAGTTATGCGTTGCTTCTCCTTTCCAGTTGTGATTTACTATCGCCTGTTTGAACTGTGGTTTTGCTTGGCATGTCAAATATGGGGCTCTGGTCAGCATTACTAGTCTGTTCAAGCTGGTACTGTTTGGAATGGAGCCTAATAAAGAAATGCTGATATTGTAAAAGCTTCTCTTCAAATTCCTCAGGAAGCTAATGATGCTTTGAAAATGGCTACCTGAATGTCATGGGTGATTAGAGACCGGGCAGTTTCATTTTTGTTAGTCTTCTCGGGCAGTCGGTCACGTTCCTGTTTGTGCACTCGGGCAGTCGTTTTTTTTTTTTTTTTTTTGGCAGTTGTTTTAATACGTCCCTATACTCAATTTAAGATGCAGGCCATATGACAACACATTGGGTTAAAATGCGTCTTAAATTTGAAATTCTGGTCAGATTTTTCTATATTTCAAAGGTCAGTATATACAGTCACCAATGAAAACCAACATAGATTTGTTAATTGATTAGCTTCTGTACCCTTTTCCCTGATGCGCCACCCTCTCTGGCATGAATCATGACTTCTTGAAATTGTTGAAGCTTAACAGTAAATCTCGTATTTTACCTAAATGCAGAGTTCTCTTGGTGGAACTGAAAGAAGATTCTGGGGCCATATTGACAAAGCTGACTTAAGTCTAAGACTGGTCATAAGTCGTAAATTTTGGACTTATCGACGAACAAGTCTGGAATTTTGCTCTTAAGATTTGCTGAAGGATGCTTAAGTCCAGATCTGCCATTTTTAAACTTTTTTTTTTTTGCCTCGTCTCGTCGGGTGATGGTATATGATTTATTTTATGAATTCAGATGAGAATTGCCCTAAGCAATTCTACCCTAAGACTGAATTGAAGCCAATACTGTGAACTGAAGCCCTAACAAATATTTTACATACCGATCCGTCTCCAACTAACCAAAGCAATGTAATTCCAGTTTTGTTGCGGGTTCTTATTTTTTTTTGTATTCCAGTATTAAATATGTTTTGCAATGTAGATCATACATAACATTTTGTCGGTTACAGTATTAATTAAATATGATATTAATCCCGACATTCAGACAATTGAATTGTCGAAAGCGCGGTTTCGGGTCGTGCTAACAAGCTCCCTTACTTCTGTGAAGGAATGAAAACTTGGTAGCATGAGTAGCTTTACAAGTGTAATACCAACTCCGTTGTAGTTTATCTATAGCAGTTTTTTTTTTTTATAGCAAATGTATTTCAAGCTTTCCACAGCTATTGAACACATCTACAACCTGTGTGTCCTACTACTGTTTCTTCCCCTGTTTTCTCCTCTGCCTGGTTACTCCTATTACCAGAAACTATATCCTGTTTCTAAAAAACGCTTGCATCTCATTAAAAACAAAGAACATCTTAAAGGGATACACACCTAAAAGCAAAAAGATAGAGATCCATTTTTTATATATTTCAACAAATATTCCATTAAATACAATACATAATTACATAACATTCTGGATTGTTTTTTTCACTAATTAAATGCGATAATTATAGAAGTAATTAATGAGAGCCTAAATAATTCAAAAGGTCAGTTTAATCGTATTTTTAAATAATTCTAATTTTAAATCAAGTTACGAAATTCTATTATATGCATTTTATATTTACATGACGTCCCATTTCCCCAAAGATTTTGTACTTTAAGAAGGGATTGTATTGTGTTTTCTGTGACAAATTGATTGGCAAAGGACTTTCTTAGTTTTTAAGCTGTCATTCTTATCCTCTTTATATAATTGGCTTTAATCCATTATAGAGTGGTTCTAAACTAATTGGTTTGTATGTGCTTTTTTGTTTTTACAGCCACGGAGGCCAAAAGTGTAGACGAAAATGAAGTTGCTGCAAATAAGCCAAGTTATTATAGAAGGCTGGGATCAGTTTCAACCAAGCTACGCACACGGGCTTACCATCAGGCCCTTGCCAAGGTATGGGACGCAAAGCAGCGGAGTCATGAGGTCATTTCGGAGCTTCACCACAATATGGACTTGGTAAATCCTGCTAGAAGTTGCACAGATTCCAATTTCTGATAGTGACCGAGAGCATCTAACTGGCGGTATGCATATTGAAATTATTGGAGTCTGTTTTGCATTCAATCAGATCCAGCAACAGAATGGCTAATCATACAGGTCCAAATTAAGCTGCATTGTAAAGCAGGTGCAGAGTTTGAAGTAATTCTACAAATGTAGTTAATTATACGTTTAAATGCCTATTTTGTCGTACGTTATACTTGTTGTATAAACCAAATATTCAGTGTAAAATTTGGGTTATTTCACTCATGAGGGTGATCTGTGAACAGCCCACTCTTCCTTCTGGGTCTTGCCTTCAAACACAGAATAACTTCAGTACTCCGTGGAGTATTGTCTCTCTCATATTCTGAATATAGTTTTTATGTAAAATCTGGATTTTTTTCATTTGTTCAGTTTCAGCCAAAATAGTCAATCTACCAACTACTTGTTTTGACTCATTTTGCTATAACCTTTTTTTGTCTTTCCTAGATTGCGTATGCAAGACAAAACATGGACAGTGCCAATCAGAAACTTCACAGTGCCCAGGATAAGCTGCATCTGTCTTGGCTGGAATGGAGGAAAAAGACAGGATGCAATGATGAGGTTCAAGATGCAGAGGCATGAAAATTCATTTTATTATCAGTTTGGCAAAAATAATCGTCCAACACGATTGCTCAAACATGATAAAAGCATTCTGAGAATAGAATAATTTGGCACCTGTATGAGCAGGGACAGTACATTTTAAAACTAGCACCCCTTAACCAGGGCTGCAGAATATGTGCGTGGCCACAGCACACAATGTGTTGCTGAAGGATTTGGTCGGGAGCAGACTTTAGATATTTGGAGTGTTTTTTTTATTATGTATTCTGCTTAGA
Organism: Polyodon spathula; assembly: GCF_017654505.1. Lineage (NCBI taxonomy): Eukaryota > Metazoa > Chordata > Actinopteri > Acipenseriformes > Polyodontidae > Polyodon > Polyodon spathula. Next base: position 68,934,199 of record NC_054534.1, on the reverse strand, counting down.
GATGCATGTATAAAATCATGTTCTATGACCCGAGGGACCTTTTACAATATTTCCTGAAATATTGATATCTGATCAAATTGCAAGCAATTCATTCATCTCAATGATTGTCATAATGAATAAACATTATGACAAAAACGTTTGCGGTTGCGAAAAACGAGTAATAAAAGGCTTGTAAATATTTATGGCGTTACATTGTATTAACACGAGACAAAATGCATGTTCCAATGTTAGTCAGCTCTCTGATATACGACTCTCGGATACATGTCATTTTTTTTTTTTTTTTACTGTACTGATGTTAAACCAATTCCCATTCCTTCTATATAATGCACTTGCCTGTTGCATGCAGTTGTCTACTCCATCACCAGCTTTCTATACAAAGCCCATCTCTTCAGTGTTACAATTTATTTGATTATCCGTCATGGTCTGCGTTTCTCACGTGCGCAAATCTGTCTGTCTTTATTGTGCAATTACACAGTGCTTCCTCCTGGGTTTTTTTTTTTTTTTTTGACTCTGATCTAGTTGCAAGCGAGTTGACATGGGGGGGGGGGGTGCCTTATCAAGCACTGTATTCTGACTACTGACATTGGAAACAAACTTTGGCTTATTTAATAAACAAAAATATTAATTTTAATAGTGTTGTCTAAGATACAACCCACAATGCTCAGTCTTGTGTCCCCAGCTGGACCTAGTGTCTGGATGGTTTGTAGTCTGTGCCCAGAGGATTTTGGACATTCTGCTACCCTGCCCTTAACCTTAGTGCTGCATATCTAACTGCAGAGAATTTTTGTTGTCTTTTGTAATCTGTACCAGTAGTATGTTTTCTGAATGCACCTGAGTTTGAGACAGTGATGTCCTAGTCTAAAATGTGTGGTTTCTTTAGTGACCTTTTGTCATTTTTATTTTATAATAAACACTAATTGTAAAGACTTTTTTTTTTTTTTTTCTTTCCTCCAATAGCACATTGAATCTCGCACTCTTGCCATCACCCGTGGACTTACCCACCAGCTCCAGACGACCTGCCTTACCCTAGTTGCCAGCGTCCAGGGCTTACCTCGGAACATCCAGGACCAGGCTAACACTCTTGCACGCTCTGCAACCAACGTCTACCAGAACTTCAGCTCCGTCTCTTCATTCCATGAGGTCTCTGACACAGTCCTGGCCAGCAGCAAAGGGCAGCTTGCCAAAATGAAGGATTCTGTGGATGGTGTGATGGATTACCTGGTCAACAACACCCCCCTCAATTGGCTGGTAGGTCCCTTTTACTCAAGGCTGGTTGACACCCAGCTGCCTGAGCAAAATGGGGAAGAGAAGAAAAAGTCCAAAAGGGAGGAATAGGGGCCAGCATCTTAATACACCAAATGTAGAATTTGGTATCTAATATTTTGTTTGTTTTTTCTCCCCCATAAATGTGACCTCCTTTTTTAAAAAAAAAAAAAAAAAAAAATTATCCTGTTTACATTTTGGCACAAAGAGTAATGACCAGGAATTTTTACTGTCTCTGTAAAACTCTTGCTATTTTCACTAACCCTGATACAATCATATCTACTTGTTTTGATGATGAGGATCAGGATGTCCTCATTTTGGGATGCCTTTTGGAGAATATTTCTTCCTGAGCGCACAAGTTAGATAATCGTTTTAATGTTGTGAGGTAATCGGGGTTTGGTAATAACCATTATGTATATCACTTATGAGCACTTATTGATACATATTTAGCTTCACAGTGTACAACAATTTGAAAACCAGTTGGTTTCTGATCACTGAAGGCTTCTGATCCAATGTCTGTGTATTTATTGTCTTTTTTTCTTGGTAATGGATAGCTGTTTACCCAGATTTTTTTTTTTTGCTTGTTGAGTTAGCCTTTGGAAAGTTGGAAAGAAAATGAAAGCCTGAGCCTCCATTTTTTTTTTTTGGAGACTGCTATAAAATTCAAATTGAGTGAATTGAATTCTTTGCCAAAATTATGTGCACTTAAGTTGCTTTTGCTACTGCCTTGAATATGTATTTTGTAATTAACTTTATACACATTTATTCAATAAATACATGCATAAGCAGTTGTGTCATTGCGTCTTTTTAAAATGTAACTGTGTATAATAAAATATATATAAAATTACACACGTTATATAAATAAAAAAAAAACAAGCTGCTTACCTTTTTCCCCACTTGTTGAGTTCTAGTTTTACCTTTTAACTTTTTTCCATCTTTCCAATTGTCTTCAGTAAATCCACCGGAGCTGCTTGTTGTGCATCCTTTCCCTGCCCTGCTTCCCAGTAGTTGCTATGAAGCCTGTTTGCTTTTCGAATTGGTTGGCTTGCATGGGATTGGGTTTCAATATGACTTTTCAAATTGTCAATTTCTATCAACTAAAATGTGCATTTGCAACTTTCTTTTTTGTTTCACTTTTCTTGGTTTGTATTAGCCAGTGATATGTTGCACATCAGCATAATTCTTCATATCTACCCTTTTTATCAGAAATCAACATTCTTGATTCATGAAAATAGACTGTATGTAAAGAATGTTTTAATGTAAATTTCCGTCAGCCATAGGATTGCACTAAAGAACAAAGCATTGCTGTTGGTAAAGAAGTTTAATTTTTATTTTTCCACACATTTCCTTGGGGTTCAGGGGGCAACAAGGAACCAACTGCCTGTGCATCAGTGGTAATAAGCTGTTTTATATTTTATTTAGCTAGTATGTCATTCAGGTCTTTAAAGAAGTCAGAGTGCCCAGATGGACTAGCAAAACTCTTCTGTTAATCCATGTAATCCCTTATTCAATAGTTCACTGCCACTGAGTGTAATGAGAGAACCTGAATAAACCCTTCATTCTCTGTGGCTGAGGTCAGTGGTCCAATGATTTAACATTTGTATCTAATTCAGCTGAGCATTGAGCAATAACTGAAGTGTACAGGATTATGCCTGGGTTCCTCCAGGCTGTTTGGAGAAGGTTGTGTGCAGGTTTGGTTAAACGTTCCATCAAGATATTCCTTGATGGAATATTTAACCAAAGCCTAAAGTGTTACTACCTTAATCTTTCTCCTTCTTTCCCATTGCTAATACTGTCACAGTGAGCTTTGCCACAGTTGTGTGTACCCAATAAGGGACATTTGCCTGTTTGTTACAGTATTGAGTAACTGATGTAGGAGGTATATGTCAAGTAAACACTGTCATTCAGTGTACATACAAAAGCTATTATATATATATATATATATATATATATATATATATATATATATATATATATATATAATATATATATATATATATATATATATATATATATATATATATACATACACTACCGGTCAAAAGTTTTAGAACGCCCCCATTTTTCCAGTTTTTATTGAAATTTAAGCAGTTCAAGTCCAGTGAATAACCTGAAACGCTACAAAGGTAAGCGGTAAACTGACAGAGATTAAAAAAAGTTTAGGTTACCAAAAACTGAAAAATAATGTACATTTCAGAATTATATAAAAAGGCCTTTTTCAGGGAACAAGTAATGGGTTAACAACTTACAGCTGTTTTGCAGCAATGGAAGTAAATTAAGCCTTGAAAGTTGATGCTAACAATTCCTACAGGTGTCCCAACTTTTGTTGATTACTTACAAACCCTCTGTCTGTATAAAAGCAGTGTTGGAACAGACTGTGTTACTACACCCTCTTAAGCATTATTTGGACAGTACTGTACTGCAGGAGGTATTATGTTGCTATCATAATGGTGAGAAAAAGGCAATTAACAAAGGAAGACACAGACCATTATAACCCTTAAGAGTAGGTCTTTCCTTTAGAGAAATTGCAAAGAAAGCCAAGGTGTCAGTGAGTACAGTTTCCTACACCATCAAAAGGCACTTGGAAACTGGAGGAAACTCTGACAGGAGGAAGGTCTGGCAGACCCAAAGCCACAACAGAATCAGAAGACAAGTTTCTGAGTCAATAGCTTGCGTGACAGGACAACAGCTTAACACTGGTCAAAGTAAGCAAGTCTCAGTTTCATCTGTGAAGAGAAGACTTCGAGCTGCAGGTTTGTCAGGTCGAATGGCAGTAAGAAAGCCATTGCTAAGATGGCAAAGTAAGAAAGAGGCTTGCCTGGGCCATGAAGCACCTCCAGTGGACTACTGGAGACTGGAAGAAGGTCTTGTGGACCAATGAATCAAAATTTGAAATCTTCGGTTCATCATGGAGGGTTTTTGTACGCAGTCGAGTAGGCGAAAGGATGGTTCCTGTGTGTGTGTGTGTGACACCAACTGTCAAACATGGAGGAGGAAGCATGATGGTCTGGGGCTCTTGCTAGATCCAGAGTCGGCAACTTGCACAGAGTGAGTGGCACCTTGAACCAAAACGGTTACCACAGCATTTTGCAGCACTATGCAATACCCTCTGGTATACGCTTAGTTGGTCAGGGGTTCATTCTTCAGCAAGATAATGACCCAAAACATACCTCCAGGCTATGTCAGAACTACCTTAGAAGAAAAGAACAACATGGTAGGCTTCAAATCATGGAATGGCCAGCAGTCTCCAGACTTAAACCCCATCGAGCTGGTTTGGGATGAACTGGACAGCAGGGTGAAAGCAAAGCCACCTACAACAGTAACACATTTTGTGGGAACTTCTGCAACAGTGTTGGGAAGAACTTTCCGAACAATATTTGATTTCCATTGTAGAAAAAATGCCACGAGTGTTCGGCTGTTATTTGCAAAAGGTGGCTACTTTGAATCAAAAATTGATTAGATTTTGTTAAACAAAACGATTCCATGGTTTATTTTTTTTATCTCCAATTGTTTATTTGTTCTATGCTTTAATTTCGGAGTACATTGAGACATTAAACTGTGTAAATTTCAATAAAAACTGGAATAATTGAGGTGTTCTAAAACTTTTGACCGGTAGGGTATATAAATATGTTTTTTATTACCTTAAAAAAGTAATAAAAACCATTGCTTTGTACACAGGCAGAGACAGCATAGCGACAGGGGGTGTGAGCGTGGCTGTGGCCCTGTGTGTGTGTGTGCCTTTATTTTACAGCAAGACCTTATGTACCATGTTTAAAATAGAATATCCCAGTGAATTAACTACCAAACAAAGGATGCCAAATAGCAGTTCAAGTTAAAATGTTTTGTTTAGTCCTGAAATAAAAAAAAAAAAGTAGCACAAAGTTGACAACGCATTTTATTTTCATTCCTCACCATTGCCGTTTCTTCACAGTAAACGGTGGCCATCAACCAGTTATTCATGTAAGAACATGAGGTTTACTTGTGTGTTTTTGTAGCTGAAGAAGCAAACAACTGAAATGTAACACTTCAAATAAAACAAACGTGAAAATGGCGTTGTGAAGGGGGTGGGGGCAATCCGTTTTGGTTATTGTTTATTACATACCACATAACAAAGTTGCTATATAAAAGTAAATGCCTACCTACTGTTTTAAATAGACTGAATAACCCAAACGATCACATAGTAGACCTATTTAAATCGGAAAGTATAGTAGCAACCCGGCCAACTGAAAGGGACTTTGTTGGACTTTTTGTTTGTGTGTATTGTTAGGGTTCAGACCACAGTACCTAGCTAGGGGGAGGTGCGCTTGGTCAGCCCGGAATGACGCAGGAGAAGCAGGGCAGTATAAATACCTGGGACGCAGGGGGGAGAGAGAGAGCGAGATAGCATCCGAGATGGATAATAAGGTTGACTGACCAGAGGAACAGTGTGAGAGAGGTTGGGAGCCTTTGTTATGGTTGGGGAGCATGTAAGGAATGGGGGAACTACAGTTTTGCTAGTTACATGGGATTTTGTTGTTTTGGTGGCGTGGTCCTGGCCCAAACGGGGAATGTTAGAGGTAATGAGTGCTTCTAAAGGGTAAACTGCTGTGATTTAGTTCTAAAAACCTTGTCTCCAATGTCACACATCCTACTGGAATTTAGGGTTGTCGCAGTATTTATTGGAGCAACCTTGTGCTGAATTATGTAATGTAACTAATGCAATTCCTTGTCAGTGTATTTTGTTTTATCCTTTCTACAAGAATGCAATATTTGTGTCTGTCATCTAAGCATTTGATATGCCATCAGTATGGTTAACGAGGTTATGTTTGAGGTGCAAATTAAGCAGTACAAAATTCTCCTCTTATGTGTTTGGTTGTTGACCTGAGATTTCGGTAACTCACAAATCATACACACCTATATGGAGCGCCATTTGTGCCAAAACTATCCAACCATTAATTTTGTCAATTTTGTTTGTCAATTAATGAATTGGTCCATTTGTCCATAAATTTGTCAATTCATACTTGTGTTAATTCATCTAGTAATTAAATTAATTTGCAAATTCATTAATACCAAATGATGTACAGACTTTAGTGTGAAGTGTTTGTTCGTGTTTGTTACCTTGCAAATTTCCAATTAACCAGACTAAATTCCCTGCAAACTTCCAACTGTCAATCTCACACTGTGTGCTAAATACTGCAACCTTTCTAGCCAATGGGAGCGCACACTAATATTTTAACCAATGAAAACCCAGTCTCACTCAACTGCTTCAGCCAATAATATTGCAGTTTATTAGAAAGGATGTTTTCAAAGTTTCTTTCAAACAAGATACTAGATTCCCGCTGATTTTCAATGAAAACTTCCGTCTCACTGCACACAAAGCACTGTGGTATGAACAGAAGTCTCCATTGAAAATCAGCAGGAGTCTAGTATCTTGTTAAATAAATCTTTTGAAATGCCATTTCTAATAAATTGTAATATTATTGGCTGAAGCAATTTTGAGTGACGCTGGATTTTCATTGGTTAAAATATTAGTGTGTGTTCCTATTGACTAGAAAGGTTGCATAGTGTGAGACTGACAGTTAGAAGTCTGTTTGGGAAGTTCGTCTGCTTGATTGGAAATTTTGTAGGTCAAGCGCCAAGCAAACGCTTCACACTAAAGTCCGTACAGCCTTTCATATCAATGAGATGATAAATTAATGAGTTATTAGATGAATTAACAAATTTATGGATGAATTGCTGGACAAATTGACCAATTAGTTTACAAATTTTATTGGATGGATAGTTTTGGCAGAAATGGTGCTCCATACACCTATAAAGACAGATTTAATAAATAAATAAATAAACCATACCGCAATATCGTTAAATCCTGCATTGTTTGACCATATAAATAACATATCTACTTGTACGGCTTGCAGGCAAAATGCACGGTATTCTATTTTTCCTCGTAGGTGGTGACATGGGACGCGGAGATCATGTGACATGGGTGGGTTGGGAAGAGTGTGACAAGTTGAGATGGTGTCGACTGGGCTGAGACTCAAATAGTTATCCGCTTACAGTAGGGTGGACAAACATAATTTCTGACTTAATTAGAAATAACTACTTTTGTAAAGCAGTTTATCTAACTTTTTTAAACATCTGAAATAAAAAACACAATTTTAAATATGCAAAAAAAACTTTTTTACACATCAAACCTCACTTTAACTTTCATAGAGCGGCCATCTTGAATTTTATTTAAGTCTGCCGAATTTGTGCTTTCGTAAATAAAATTGGTAACACATTTTATCGATAAATTATGATGGGACCCACAGGATCACTGCCTATTCCTGCAATGCCAAAGACTCAACAACTGCCTGACATTGGGTTATTAAAGGAAGTACTAGTTACAGAATGTTTAATTGAATTAAGTCTTTATTAATGTGTTATTACCACTTGCCTTTTTGAGTGATAAATAACACTACCTAACACAATTTTTGTTCTTGGGTAGTGTTATTTCCTAATTGCTTGTGCCTCAAAAGTATAGAAAATGGCTATTATTCCCCAAAAACTTTGCTTTTGTGACCAGGACAGTGATATTTTGAAATGTACCTATTTCCAATGAGAAAACGGGTGAATTTGTGTTTTTTTGTTCATAGTCAGAAAAAAACAACATATGAATCCAAATTAACATGTATTTATACTAAAAGTAATACAAAAATGACTACAGAAGATTTAGAAGTGAGTAGTTTTTCGAGATTTACGATTATACTGTAAATCACTTTCACGAATCAGCCCCCAAATGTAGTCTCCCAGCATGTTCTTGTTATACTGTCCTTGGTAGTGGCGTTCAAAGTCCAGTATATCCTGGTGGAAGCGCTTGCCTTGCTCCTCCGAGTACGCTCCCATGTTCTCCTTGGATTTATCAAGATGAGCATCAATGATATGGACTTTGAGGGACATCCTACAGCCCATTGTGCCGTAGTTCTTCACCAGAGTCTCAACCAGCTCCACATAGTTTTCGGCCTTGTGATTGCCCAGGAAGCCCCGAACCACTGTGACAAGCTGTTCCAAGCCACTTTCTGCTTACTAGTGTGCTTCTTGGGGAATTCATTGCACTCCAAGATCTTCTTTATCTGTGGTCCGACGAAGACACCGGCTTTGACCTTTACGTCAGACAGCTTAGGGAAGAAGTCTTGAAGGTACTTGAAGGCTGCCGACTCCTTATCTAGAGCTCTGACAAATTGTTTCATAAGGCCCAATTTGATGTGCAGTGGTGGCATCAGCACCTTCCGGGGGTCCACCAGTGTCTCCCACTTGACGTTGTTCCTCCCCACAGAGAACTTGGTCCGCTGTGGCCAGTTCCGCCTGTCGTAGTGCGCCTTGGTGTCCCTGCTGTCCCAAAGGCAAAGATAGCAGGGAACCTTGGTAAAACCGCCTTGGAGACCCATCAGGAGTGCCACCATTGCAGCCTCTTGATGCCATCTCAGAAAAATGCAGCTATGTATCCACTTAGGCAGCTGGAACTAAACTAAACTGGTGGGCTTAAGGCCCCTGTATTTATACTACTATTTATATTACTGGAAAGTTCTAGAAAGTTCTAGAAGTTACTCCAAGTTTCCTCAGCACTGAATCTATCTGGAATGTTCTGGAAAATAGGTAAATTTCAAAATATCACTGTCCTGGTCACAAAAGCAAAGTTTATGGGGAATAATAGCCATTTTCTATACTTTTGAGGCATAAGCAATTAGGAAATAGCACTTACTACCCAGGAACCCAAAAAAAAAAAAAAAAAAAATTGTTACACGGTGTAATAAACAGCATTTACGCGCCATGTATATACATTGGTATCATCAGGTGGCGCTTCAATTTAAGATCCGTAGCGATAGTGTGGCACATCAGCATTCTTCTAATGTGCACAGCAACCGTACGCATGTTGTTCCAGCTGCTGCAGCCGTATTAAAATACCGCCTATCCTTTTAGGAGAATGGTGTAATTAAGTCACGTGACACATGACGGAAAAATAGGTTTGTTTTATTACAGTGGCATTAGTTAGCCATGTGTGTTTTTATATGTAATATTTTTGTGTTCAAGCACACATTTCAGTAGTTAAACAGAAGTACGCAAGGTAGTGATAATCTACTATAAAAAGAAAAAGAAAACAGAAATGAATGCAGCTCAAGATTGTATTTCTCTGTTCTTACTGGTAAAACAAGGAATGTTATAGCTAGCTATTTGCTCCTTTTTTCGTAGTCAAAATTGATAAAGTAACAATTATCTACCAATGATGTGTTCATTTTTAGCGTGTGTGAAATCAGTGTTAACATTTTATGACAATCTCCCTGACAGATTAAATTAACATTTTATAGACACAGAGTAAACGTAATATCCTGTTAGCTTGTAAAATAATGTTTTTAAGTTATTTAATTTTACTTTTTGGTCTATAAACTTTTTTTTTTAATTGTATCAACGTTCTGTACTGTTAGGTAGTTGTACTCCACTGTCCTATACGATTTGTACTATGGTCCTTGTATGTAACTACATGGGGCGGTACAAACCTTAGTCATCTATCATGAAGCTCTGTAGCAATGGTTTCCCGCTTTATGAAAGATACTAAATGTACATGTTGAAAAAATCTAATACTAGAAATTAGGTACATGTTAACTCGGTGTCGGTCATATACTGCTGCGTAAGGTATAAGATAAATGCTGCTGAATAAAAAAAAAAAAAACTAGTAGGAAATTAAGAGTTTTGGGTAGCAAAATACTACCAAATATAAGTTATCTTCGAGTGCTCGAAGCAAGTTCACATGCTTAGCCACGCAGTATATTAATCTCACATCACACACAGCTCTCTTGTCATTGCCTTTTTAAAAAAAAAAAAAAAGTGGCGCAAATTCTGGTGAGACGGTAAGAAAGTGCAAGGTATTTGTCATTTATTGTGAATACGAACATCTGATTTTTGTATCCGAATACATGTAAAAAAAAAATAAAAATCGTTCGGATATTTGTCCCAGCACTAATATATAGATATAGTAAGATGCAAGCAAATGTTGGTATTGGTGAAGAGGTGTATATGCTGCCCCGCCCCCGCCCCCCCCCCCCCCCCCCCCCCCCCTACTTTTTAAGACCCAGAAAAAGGAGTTAATGAGACCACCTGTGTTACCCTGCCTTTTTTTTCCTTCCAATTAACAGGTACCAGATTTCACCATCACAGACTTTTCATCTGAGCCTGACGACCTTCCATACGATGTAGAGTATGACGATGTCCAAAACGACAACTACTCCAATGCAAACGGCCCCACGCAGCTGCCTATGTAGAATATGAACAAAGCAGTCCGCTGTTGCATGAGATGTTTAATTTTGTTATTTCAATTTAATTTGAACTCTGGAATTTATCATCTTTTTTGTATTTTGACGTTTTGGTGTGTTTCTTGTACAGATTTTTCTACTTCAGATCGATTTGAATGTAAGCACTTTGTTAATTATGGTAGTTGGTGCTTCTGTTTTACAGTAGTTGAGACCACTGGAGCTTATCCCATGGTGTGAAGTGTTCTGGAAATGCCTTGAAATAAAACTGTTTCTTGTTAATGTGCAAGAAGATATCTTTGTTTGACTGTGGGTGGCTGTTTTCTTTTTAATGCTATGCAATAAAGGTTTAAAACCTGGACACTGTCAAATCGTGTGATTCCTGGCGTTTAAAAGGGGAATGTCAGAATATGAATAGATCCAGTAAAGGGAAAAAACGTAATGAAGAATATTTTGTATGACCATGACCACCTCTATATTCTGTTCCTGCGGGGACCATTCAGTGCTGTAATGATTCTGTTTCCATAGATATTCATATCCAACTTGCTATAGTGAGAAAGAAAATAATGCCTCTTCACTGGAATAGCAGTTAACCGTGCCCTTTACATTTTAATTTTATGTGGTGCGAGCCATATATTCATGAAAACCCCCATGATTTTTTTGCGAATCGCACAGATTAGTACTTTAAAAATTATAGCATTACAATTCTATCTTTCTTGATAGGCTATTGAGTATAGTTCTGTTTTCCTGCTGTTTACATGAAGGATTTGACATTTCACCTGACTATGCTAATGATGAGGTGTTAAGATGTTCTGTGTCAGGAAGAATCTAATCTTGTCATATTCGGTTCTAAAAGAAGGTTTGCACATCTGAGGATGTGGAAAAAGCAAAGTGTAGTCATTGGTGTGCGTGAGACAGTCCCTACTAATTGCTGCCAACTAATTCCGCTGACTCTGGCAGCAAGGAACATCCGAGTATGTACGTTTGCAATTCAGTATTTACATTTAGCTTCTGCAGGACGATGCAAGGCCTCATGTTGGCCTAGATATGCCAAGCCAGCTCTGCTGACCTTTGTAATTTGCAGCAGGAAAAGCAAATCCCCAGCAGCACTTTTAAGCAGCATTAGCACTTACATACAGCAGTAAAACATACAGTAGTGACTACAAATATAATTACTGGAGAAACAAAACCACTCAGATTTGTAACATCGTGAAAAATGTAACGTTGTCCCTGTCTTACTATTTAACATTTTGCATGACACCCTTTTATAAATCCTTTTTGTTGATGTGGAGTCTATGGTTGATTCTGTTTTATACATATCTGCTTTAGCACAGAAAATCATTTGGTCAAAGCTTATACTAAAACAGAAATTAATGGAGCAGCAATTCAACTAAATGTGTTTTGAAGGACGTTTTTTCTGTTTTGTTAAAAATAAAAAGCAGGGTTGTGACACCACCTACTGGACTGTTTGTGCACTGACCATAAAGGAAATGACATGGATCAATACTGTCCCCAGGGTTCCTACAACACTGAAATATGAAATATTTAGCACACTTGTGTTTAACTGTACTGCTCCTATGAACAATCAATTGGTATGCATATATATATATATATATATATATATATATATATATATATAGAGAGAGAGAGAGAGAGAGAGAGAGAGAGAGAGAGAGGTATGCTATAACATTTATAAAACTGATGCATGCCAATTTAGCATACACAATTCTAAAAAGTGCACTCATGGGTATTGATTAATATAGTTAACTTACAACATATTAATGTGTAAAATAAGATCTGTTTATAGGGCACTTCAGCTTTAAATGTCACTCTGAACCACCCCTAAAGGAAATCCCAGCAATGATAAGCAGCACTGGTGTACGCTGGTCAAAGCTGTTGATTGCTGGTTTTCAAATGCATGCTGGTTCAGGAGACTTGGCGTTGATACATTAGTCCCCTCGGAAATCAGCGGTAAAATTTCCTAAAATCTGCAACAAGAAAAGTGTTTCATGCAAAACTCTGCGGCAATGACTTTCTAATGAAAAATAGTGCTAATGCGTTAGTCACGGTTACTTATTATTTTTATTATTTTCTTTATAAAATCTGAAAAAAAAAATCCAGAACAAAAATGTTTGCCATATTTTATGGAAATCAAAGCAATAAAGCAAAGAGAGTTCACTTTTTTAAACTCTTCAGCACTGATTACTGGATGCCATTTTTTTAAAAAACATAACAATTCTTAATAAAATGCATTAAATACAGTTATGGCCATAACATATGATTATATTTAATCACTTTAGTAATAATAACATTTGCCTAGCATAATAAGATTTTATTGGTGCACTGGGAATCAAATTAGCAATTGGTACAAATGCACTATTTTACAAATGTGTACTAGACTTGGAGCATTTTTGTGCAAATGTAACACGGTATTTTTAGAAACATGTTGTTCACCAAAATATTGTCATTTTAAAACCTATCCACCTCAAGACAGCACATAGAAATAGTTTGGAAGCTGTGACAAGCGACAATAATTGGCTGATAAACTCGCATTTTTGTTTCTTTGACCAAGGCCACAATGAGAAAGTGCTGCCATCACATACCACAAAACAAACAAGAAAGTAACGATTAAAAATAAAAATGTTAACGCCATGTTAATGCCGTCCCCTTCCTTTTTGAGTATTCATGTTTCTACACCATGTACAGAAACGTGTGTATTTCCATTTACATATATACTGTAATAAGAATGACATCTTTCAGGACCTGCAGCATAGGGACAAGCAAGGTCCTAATTGTGATTATCTGACCTTTCACATAGGAGTAACTGAACAACACTGATTAAATCATTTTGTAAAATAATAATAATAATAATAATAATAATAATAATAATAATAATAATAATAATAATAATAATCTTAGCTATGACGGTGAGCTAATGTAAATACTGGACTTGCATTTTGCATCCTATCTATCTTTTGCCATTACATTCAGTGCTAATTTAGATGTTTCCGGAGCTCACCGATGACCTTATGAATCTCTCCATGGCTGAACTAAAGCTTGCAGTGAGACCCTGCCACACTTCTCACTATACAAACAGCATGTATGCGCTCTAACTTTAAGGCAGGAGAAAGGTAGACAAAAATCAATCACATCCTAGCGATTTAATTTATTAAGCATAAATAAATGACCATCAAAATAATTGGTATGGTGAACCCAATAGTTAAAGTGTTGTTCAAATGAGTAGCCTTTATTTATGCTATTTTAGTGCTAGATTTAACAACAGAGATCATTGAGATGCACCCACCGAAGACGAGTCGTGGTTATTTCATATCTGCTTAGGCGCATGATTATTGGTTAAATTAACTTTCTAATATGATTTGAAATTGCATTCTGATATCTCATCATCAGAGATGGGATGGTCCCTTGAGGATTACAAGCGCCTATGATTGGTGAAAAAAGCAGTACATTTTCATAGGTTCCGGAGCGTGGACTCGTCATGTGACGTCTGCGAGACGTCCAAACGTATTTGGCGGTTTGATAAAGATGGCCTATTTGTAAGCGAGAAAACAGACCAGTTTAGATGTACTTGCGTGAATTGATTGTGTAGGAAACCTTTAACAGTGCAGTGGATATCATAATCAAACAGCGACGTTGATGCATTTAGCAAATATGTTTTGTTGTTGTCTGGGCATAGTTAGCACGTACCAGTACTGGAATTAATAAAGTTGGATGTTTTCTGCTTTTGTTCTTTCTTCTTTTCCAGAAGTTCCATCGGTTAGTCTGAGAACTATTTTATGTAAACATTTTTTTTTTTTTTTTTAATATATATGTTCTGATTCACCACAAGAGGATGTCTAATGTCCAGTCTACAGTCTGCAGTGATGCAGATTATCTGTGGATGTCCCTCCTGGCTTTGGGGTTTCGCCCGGGTGACGCCACAGCTTCTATTGGCAAACCGACTAGTCATGTCAGCCTCGGCGTGTGAGTAAATTAAAAAAAAAAAAGTTTTCACTTCACACAGAGCACAGTATATATCCTTTTGCAGACGGGACAGGCCATGCACCTGTATGTTTAGTGTGTAGATTTAACAAGTTAATTTGAAATATATTCTCAGGTCATCTAGAATTGTGGATGCTTGTATTAATATTCAGCACATGTATACAACAGAGTTGTACTACAAAACTGTAACCTGCTGAATCGCCAAATGTGTGTAAAATAAGTATACAAGTTGCTTTTCAGATCCGTTGCAGTATATCGTGTAATTTTGAATGGATATAGGCTGATACTTTGTCAAATGATTACACAGTGGGTAGCTTTAATACTGCAGTTGGAAGTTGCTAGGAGACACCGTATAACTTTGTGCAGGAGAGCAAATTCTCTACCCCTAGGCGTATTTCGGCATTCCGTAAACTATTACATTATGTTTCTAATTTAAAAAACGAGAGAGATTTACATTCTGGCTTATATATAATTTGTAATGTAAGGTCTAGAGACTGAGATTTGTTAGAAATAGTTGCAGTCGCATTGTAAATTACCATATTTTTTTGATTTAATCATAAACGTGAAGGGTGACCATTTTTGACCTGTCAGGCCTATATTAATACATATTCATGCGCTGTAAATGTAATTGACTGTTAAAAAACAAAACAAAAACAACAAAAAAGTGATATGAATAACTTAAATGTATAAATATTTTATCTAATGACATGTACGCTTCCACAAGCAAAAATATGGAAATGTTTCCAAAAAACGTAACACAAACAAAAAAATAGTGATAGACAGAGCTAGATTATCTGAGCCCTCAACGTTTCATTATGCCAGCTATTCAATGACTGCAGTCTGTACTACAGTCAAGTCTGTTTAAATGCTGATCAGTATTCTGATTCAAATATTATTTTATTGTTAATGATCTGACAATTGATATTACTTTGATTAGTCTATCTACAAAAATATTACATCAAAAAATAGTATTTTATGGTTCTGGCTGTACAGTGTCAATCCTATTGGTTATGTATTTTGCTGTTTATTCTTTTTACAATATGGTTTCTCATTTGTTTTTAAACTTTTTTCTTTTCTTTTAGGCATATGTTTGAGAAACCTAACAAGGATGCTTTTTACATTGTAGCCCACTTTTTATTTGAAAAGTTGAACCCCACACGTGCCAACGATGTGTTCAGGTATGGGAATGAATTTTAACATACAGTAATAGTTTTTAGTGTACTTTCAGTTGATAGTTATGCTGACAAGAATTTGTGTATAAAATGTGTGGTTTGGACTAAAATTATAACGGATCAACTTGTTCCCTACATGAAGGTTTTGTTGGCCTCCATTGGATAGAAAGACTGATTCAGAGTTTCGTAAGATGAGCTATGGATGGCTGCAGGAAATCTATGTAAGTCTACTTTTAAGTTTACAAAGTGTAAAAAAGTTGTTTAACTCTTACCATTAGCACATGTCCTTTTCATATGTTGGTTTCAAATTACACTATGTAACACAATTTTTGTTCCTGGGTAGTAAGTGTTATTTCCTAATTGCTTATGCCTCAAAAGTATAGAAAATGGCTATTATTCCCCACAAACTTTGCTTTTGTGACCAGGACAGTGATATTTCAAAATATCACTATTTCCAATGGGAAAACGGGCAAATGTGTGTCTTTTCGTTCACATAAAGTCAGAAAAAAACAACATATGAATCCAAATTAACATGTATTTATACTAAAGTAATACAAAAATGACTACAGAAGATTTAGAAGTGAGTAGTTTTTCGAGATTTACGATTATACGATTATTAAAAAAGACATTTCGAAGCAGTGTGAAGTTTGCTCCATGTAAGGCCATTTTATAGCTGTAGATTTTTGCTTTAGATCTCCAGATAGTTTAATATTAATAGAAGGATTACAAAAGAGCAGTGAAAAAAGTTTATTGAAGGCGTTGGATATTTCGCACATTGAACAAAATCTTTGTAATTGAATATGTTAACAGAAATTAAGACTTGTATCATCACTGTAGATCCAAGTTAAAATGGGATATATTGTTCATCTGCTGAAGTGCTGCAGTGCTTTATACGAATCGTAACGGCTGTAGTGGGAGATGCTTGTTGGTTAATAAGCAAAATGTAGGATGTTTTTAGGTTTGTGGAAGATTGAGTTTTGTCATAGAAGAGAAGTCAATAACTGAGGGCATCCATAGTGATGTGTCTCGTTTAAATGTAGAACACATTTGTGATGAATTTCAGTAACCCAATAAAGCAGTGAAAGTGTTCCCAGTAAGTAGTTGAAAGGTGGACTAGCCCTTATGTTAGGAACAAAAAAAAAAAAAAAACATTTTCAATGAACTCCCATTGCATACCAGTTTAATATATTATGTCTTGTATGAGCTTAATTACCACAAGAAACCAGTTCAAGTGTGGTTAATTTCCCAAGCAAAAAACTGTTATGCAGTTGTAGTCTTTTTCCTATTCATGTGTTTCCTTTGAATCCCTGGAAATTGAGACCTACAGGACTTGAAGTAGAGTAAGGAATATTGGTGTAGCCCAGGTAAGATTTTTGTACTATTTAAAACCGTAGTTTAAGTCATTTCAATATCTGTTTTTGTTTTCTCGTAGAATGAATGTGGGGGATGCTTTCCCAAAATTGTTGCTTCTTTATTTCTTTCTCCGGGTGGTCCCAAGTTTATTAATCTGATCTTCCACTTTGCCAAGTATGTTGTGATGCAGGTCATAAAGAAACATGTCCGGGGTAAGTATGATGTGAGTCCAGATTACTTTACACATGTCACACTTTAGTAGTTTTTGTTTGGATAAATGAAAATTATCTTAAAATTTGTGAGGTTTCAATGAATTTAGAAGTTTGATGTAAGTAACTTTTGAAGTATGTAAAATCCTTGCATTTTAAATAAGTAAATGGTGATTGTATAAAATAATATTGTGTGTGCGTGTTCCATTTCTTTGTGGTGATTCTTTAATTGTTCATGTTTTGTTTTTCTTGTGAGGTGCTTAAATGTTACTTTCTTATTTATGTTTATCATGAGAAGCCGATGATACATGGGAAGCAGACGTTGCAGGTTCAAAGGCTCAGTATTTGGAGACAAAAAAAATGAGATGTAAACTTGTAAAAAATAGGTTTCAACAAGCAGCTTTGAGGCAAGATAATGTGATCCAGGAGTACCAAAAAAAGGCACAGTAAGTAGTAATAAAACAAAATCAACCGTGCACTGTTTAGACTTTTACCTTGTTTCCATGGATATACTTAAAGATTTACCAGTGATATGCAATACTACAGAATCCTTTTTTTTTTTTTTTTTTTTTTTTTTTTTTTTTTTTTTTTTTTGTGTGACCTAAGAAAATAAACAAACTACTTTAATAAGTTATTATTTTTGACCTACAAGGCTTTGCACGGTCAGGGTCCTAGTTATATAATGGACCACCTTAGCCCTTACATCCCTGGGAGGCAGCTTAGGTCCTCTAACTCTGGATTCTTAAAATGCATGGTTCCAAAACGTGTTACCCCCGGAGGCCGTAGTTTTAGCTGTGTTGCTCCTTTTCTTTGGAAATCATTACCAACTTTTATTAGAATCCACTACAGTAGCCAGACTTAAAAATACCCTTACAATGCACTTAATCTCCACTGGATTTTCTTAATTCTTTGATTTTACTACAGTCTGCACTGTTTATTATAATATATTGTACTTTTATGATTGATTTTATCTCTATTTATTTACCTATTTTATTTATAGAATTTAACTAATTCATTGTTTGTTTTTGTTTTGTACAGCACCGTGAGACACCTAAGTGTGAAAGGTGCTATAACAAATTAGTTATTATACAACCATTCTTTATATAGAGAGAGTTGACATGGACACAGCTGGATTAGTTAAATGAATTTTTTAGTTTTCATCTACTGCAATGTCCATTTAACAGCTTACTGTTTCACTGTCTACTCCACACACTGTAAAGGACACCTGCTAGAGGCTAACTTCAGTTCCCTTGAGGGTGTGCGTATGTTCAGTGCTACATAATACATTGGAATGATTGAACATCTTCTCGTCTAAAGAGACCTTTATGGTTGTTCAGCTGGTTCTGTTCACATATCGGATGCATTCATTGTAACTTCTAGTAACCCTAATGGTCATCAGTTGTTCACGTATAGCATTATAAGAAACATGTAATTGTTTTGTGATCACTTGTCACAGCCTGTGTTGTTGTTCTGCAGGTCACTGGTGAAATCTATGAGGGATCTAAGAGCTGAAAGTGCTGAATATGATAATTTGCTGAAGTAAGTGAAATGTATACTTTTTTTTTTTTTGCTCCCATTTGTTGTTCTGTTGCTATTTTAAATACTTTTTGTGAAATTAGACCAATGTCTCTTTAGAGTAGTCCTTTGTTTTTATATTGGGAATTTGCTAGTAGTCGCCTATATAATTCTAGCAAAGACCATAGTGTGTCACCAAAATATTACAGTAATTATTACCACAAGGATTTAACACATTCCAAAGCATCTGTAGTGTGCCTTTGCATATGAAGTTAAAACATGTAAACCCAAATTGTACAGATTTATTTATTTTTATTGCCAGACTAAAAAATGATCAAAACGACCAAGAAAGGGGTCTTCGAGCTGGGAAGATTAAAAAGGTTTGTGATTTACTCAAGTATCCTAAACCATTTAGTTACAGTTACAGTATTAAAGACATTGACGAATACTTCTAGTTGAAACCTTTGTCAAAGAATTTTGCTAAATAGGTTACTGTAGCATCCTGTATGTATGTTTACAGGAACTCTTGAGAATGAACATGTATGTCCTTGTAGCCAATGCTGAAAATGTCATCTTTTATACAAGATTTTTGTTCAATTCTATCACTGAGCTTGACAACACTGTATGCTGTTGCATGAAGTAGCAGGAGCGTACCTTTTGGTTCATAGTAATTGTGTAGTAAGAAGGCTTTAAGAAGGGAGGCTGCTTGAGTGCCTGGAGCTGAAACATGTGTGAAATTCAAACAGTACAGCCAATTCTCTCTGATGTACAGTACATTGATGGAAGTTAGTAATCATATGCTGGTATTAAATCAGTCATGTTTTGTGAGACACTGCAGATTTAATAAAGGTTAGACAGTGCACAATGGCCTTTCGTGCTGATTGTGAGTGGGCTCAAACAATTTTGCTCCCTTAGGTTCGATCCCTCTGGGCATGTTTAAATGAAGTAATTTCCCATCTGGAAGAGGAAAAAGAGGTTGTGGACTCGGTTGTTAAAGGCAATGTTGACCAGTACACTCTTGATGGCACTGGTGTTTCAGTGAAAGTTCCAAGGTTGTTGCTGGAAAAGATCGAAAACTCTGTGCACATGGTAAGTAAATGCATGAATGAGAATATGTAATGGCTAAACACACATTTACCAAGTCTTGATCTATCTTGCCTTGTCTATAAACAACTATGACACAATCCCATAGACGTAATTGCTGTCTAACAAAGGGCTGTCATGTGCCCTTGACCAATAAATTGACCAACAGCATCTTTCTGGAGAAAAGGAGAATGACAACTACGAGCCAATGATGTCTGTCCCAGATGATCAAAAAAGCTGTCGTTTACATATGCCTGCATTGGGAGCTTTTGGACATCTTACCTTTCAAACAACTGCACTTCAAATTGAGATATTCTAAATATTCTATATTATATATGTTTTTGAAATCTCTCATTGTTTTAAAACTCCTTTTTGTCTCTTTCAGTCCCACACTGGGAATCTGTATCAGGCTGGGAATATAAATTTCATAAGAGTCATTGAGCTATTGAATGACGCCCTGAGGCTTCTCTGTGAAGAGCAATTGCGCACAGGCCCCTATAAAGTGGAATTAGATGTGCAGTTAATAGAAGGACAAGCGAAGCTCCAGACTAAAACTTTGCAGGGTCTTAAACTATTGAGGTATTGACTTTGTTTGTGGTGCAAGAATGTTCAGTATACAAAGGGTAATTGTGTGCGTGTTTTTTTTTGTTTTTTTGGAGGTATGGGTTGGGAACTTTCAAGTTTGCTGATTTACGCTTGGTGCATAAATATTTTGATAGTGTTTTATAACTTAACCTTTATACAGTGTGCATTATACAATACTGTGTTGGAATTTATTAGCGAGAGAACCTTAATTATGCTTTTGTAGTGTGTTTCATTTCACTTGACCTACTGGGGTCTGGACTTTATCAACAGGGAGAAAATTACAAAGGAGGCCCTCCCTGATATAAAAGAATCGATACTTGAAAAAGAAAAGGCCTGGGATAAGAAGTGGGAAGAACAGCTGAAGCAGAATCTGTTCAGTCTACTAAACAATGAGAATCCAGTGAGTAGTTGCATATCACATATTCTTTGGGTTTTAGGGATTTAGCTATTTCTGGATGTATTAAGTTGGAGTGAAAAGATTTAGTTAAATTGAATTAATGAAAATGTAGCTGAAATCCTGAAAGTTTAGAACTGTATTGTTTTATTCTTCCCTAGGCTCTTGATCTGCTCCCGGCCATGTCTGCCTTGTCTTTTGAGCCTGCCACAGAAGCTGGCTACAAAATGAGTGTGTTCTCTCAGTATCCAGCAGCATTTCCAGGTGTGTTCTGTGCAATTGCTATTTTAATTTGACAAGTAGGGAGGGATGTGTTGGCATCTGTTTATGCAGGTCAAAGTCATGTGATCCGTCCCTGAGTTACTAAATCCATTGCCTGGTGCTTTTTGCCTAATGTGTTTACAGTTTGCAAAATGTGTTTTAACTTCAATATTACTCGTAAATGGTTATTCCTAAATGGACCTGGAATGTTTAATATTGCTAGTGTTAAGACTGCTGCTTTTATTCATTTTACATTTTTTCCAAAACATTTTTTACTTAAAATAAGTTTTATGCTATAGTCTGTGCATGTAGTATGTAGAGAATTTGGGGGTTTAATAAATACATAACTGAAGAGCACTTGGACAGTAGCAATTTTATATTAAATACATAAGGCTGTTTAATGTGTCGACTGTTTTTAATCACACTTACTTTATGAAATGGCAAACCAGCTGCAGTGCTTAATGGAAATATAAAACTAAGTGTCAGTTCAAGAGAAAACTTAGCTAGAAGATTTATTAATTTATTTAACAGTAACCTGTAAAAAAAACACTTAAGGGAATGTCTGAGAAAACCCATGGTGTTTTATCAGTGTATTTTCCAAAGACCATTTCAAAAGTGAGCCTTTGTTGCCCAAGCACTTTCTCTGTCAGATGAACTTGTTCTCTGTTAATTAAGCCAGTTATTATACTAGGAAAAAAAGCAAGGACTGTAAGCTGTAGTTGGTTCCCTGCTTAAATCAAATATGTTTTTTGATCAGATTCGCCAAAGGAAGGGACCTCAACAAACAGCTTCTTGTATGACTTTGGGAAGAGTGTGGAAAAAGAATCAAATATCAAGAGGTATGATTGATAAAGGTGTATTTTTCTATATGCAGTTTTGCAGAAGCTTAGGGGATGATAGAATATTCACACTTTTGACCTGACCATACACTCTCCATGGTGTGGACATCTTCCCAGATTTAGGCTGCCGTTTTGATTTGGGCCAGGGCCTGCATCCAAGGGTCCAACAGACCTTTAAATCTCGCCACAAAATTTCTCAGTTTTTCCATCGACCTCAGTGTTGCTTTACTTTCAAGTACAATGCTACAAAAAATAGACAAGCCTCAATTTCTGTGACTGGCAGATTGCCAGTAGGGCAGCAAAACATGCATCGAGTTCATGATGCACAGTTAACAATCACCAGTACAGGCGATTCCTAATTTTGTAATTCTTGTTTACTTCATTATCAGTAATACAGGCGGCATATGTTTTTCTACTTGACTAAGTTACTTACAGCTTTTCCTCAGGACTGTATAGATAAACTTAGTAGATGAACACTTTGGTATATTTTTCACATCTGATGTTCTGCTAATGACTCGAGCATTAACACCTGATGCCAGAGAAAGGAGTGTGGCAACAGCAGAGCCAAGTAAAAGACAATGGCTGCTTTAACAGTTGGCACATACTAATTTTCATGAAGGGTGTGGTTATGAAGGGGGAGTATTTAAGATGGCATCTCAAATCTAGTGCTCAAACCCAATACCTGGCTTACTGAGACATTGAGGGAGCAACTACAATTTCCTGGAATAAATTGCATACAGGGAAATATAAACTGATACAATCTACAGGTGTGTATACTTTAAGTCTGCACTTGGTAAGCTGTGTTTTGTCAAGTGTAGTGTGTTTTTGCTCTTTTTTTCATTTTTTTAATAATACTGATTTACTATGCCGAATTGTGTCATTGATTGATATTGCTTAAGTAGCATGACTAAGAAGAAATAATAATAACGGGAGGGTGATACACAGGTAGAAGTAAGATTTTGTTCTGCCTGCCACAAACCTTCCCTATAATAAAACTGCCTTCTGATGACCGGGGCGAACTGAGAGAAATCGCAACGGACTGATACGAGGCTGACAAGCACATTGCAATATATGCTGTGAGCATTGGCATACTTGCATGGATTGCTAAAGTCTTTATTTAATTATATTTTTTTAAACCAATTTCAGGTCCTCATTGGCTGGAATAATCAGCACACCTGATAGAGCAAAATGTACAAGTCTGTCAGAGGTTTG
The DNA here is from genome assembly GCF_017654505.1 of Polyodon spathula. Taxonomy (NCBI): domain Eukaryota; kingdom Metazoa; phylum Chordata; class Actinopteri; order Acipenseriformes; family Polyodontidae; genus Polyodon; species Polyodon spathula. Next base: position 68,911,054 of record NC_054534.1, on the reverse strand, counting down.
TCCCTTTTTTTAATAGTCTTTGTTTCTTCTAATGTGTTATTGTTAAATGGCTTCAAATTCCAATTTTATTGTAATGATTGCAGTCATTGAGTGGTTCCTATTGCGATTTACTCAGTCGTAACAAACTCCTAAAATTGGGTGATTGGTTCCTAAATTCCTTTTGAAAATCAGTTTCTAATTTCCCATTCTCAGTTTTGATAATTGATCAAAATTGCAATTGGCAGTACTGTGTTAAAATAACCCCAACCCTGTTCCTATTGCAATTATTAAATTGTAACAAACTCCTGAACTTTAAATAAATAATAAATTAAATATTGCAGTAAGAACCACCACCAGAATGTAAAGGGACAGGTAAACAAACTAAGAAAATAAAATGTGACCCTTTACTACTGAACTACCACAGAACAGAGTAGCAAGCTTATGTTAAACACCAGTTTGATATTTTCATTTTCGAGTTTTATTTTTTTATTGTCATCTTTGAAAACTGTATTTCAAGTAGGTGTGGCCCTTTTTTTGAGAGGATGATACACAGGTGGAAGTAAGATGTGTTCTCTTGTCCCAAACCTTCCTTACAATAAAACTGCCTTCTGTTGACTGGGGCGAACTGAGAGAAATCACAACGGACTGATACAAGGCTGACAAGCATGTAGAATTAACTCGTCAAATTTCAATTCTATGTAACGGTTTGGTTTTTAGAAAGAAAAGTGTGTGTAGTTTAGCTGAAGGTTTTCTTGAGTTAACAGGGTATTAGGAATTCTGGATTACATATACTGGCTGACACCTAAGGCCAAATGCATATTACAGTATATTACACAAAATAAAACAAACAGGTTGCAGGGTTTATTTATTTATTTTAAATGTCGATACTGAGGGGTCTAATTTTCAGTGACATATTTTGCAATGTTACTAACATTTGTGTCTCTTTATTTTTCACAAGCAATGTACTGAACCCGAGATTGTTGTGCGTGGTGCACGACCAGGCAAGCTAAAGTCTGAGCTGAATGAAGTCCAGATATTTAAATCATTAAGAACTCCAGTTAATGACTTTAGCTGCAAAACAAAACGAACCCAAAGCCTGGGAAGGATCCAAACCGATGTTCTTCACAAGGAATATGACAACCTGGCTGATAAGGTACACTAATGTTTATTTTAACAGTTGATATTCTAGCAGATTATGGCAAAGGCATTGTTTTTCACAAGTTTAAAAACTCTTAAGAATTGTGCAGAACTTTATTAATTCCCGTCAAATCTCCATTGGTCAGTGTCACAGGGCTGATTTTAAATGCTGTATTTTCGTTAAGAGTTCAGTGCAGGTTAAAATCCACTACAGGTGATTTTTTGATCCTCCTTTTTCACAACCCCACCCCTAAATCGGGTATTATGTCATTCTTGGATAATTAAACTACTGTAATTAAACTACTACTCAACCCTGGTTGTTTATTCAAGTTCATCTTTAAATGAAAAGATACACAAATATTTTATTAAGATAATAAAGTAAAATGTCAAATATTATGCTGGGTCATTCATTTATATAGGGAGACGAGCTCTACTACAATACCCTGAATAGCCACACTGTAGGTATGCTTTTTTTATATGTTTATCTACCTATGTCTCTCTCCGAATTGTCGACCTATACATAAAGCAGTACCTAAACCTAGAGGAATACACACAAGTACCAATTAAGTGACATTTTTCAGTCATTGCTCGAGCAATGATTGTTTCAAGTACTCAAACTCACCCTTGTATCAATAGAGATGTCTCTGTTACAGTGACTCTGTGGATCCATAAAAGGCAAGTTATTCAATAGTAAATTAGAAGTCAGCTTGGGACCTAAATAATAACAGGACTGCAATTCTTATTTATTTTTCTTTAAACTGTCTCAGCAGTCTGTGGGATGGTTTCCCACCACAGCCACATTCTTTACTGCTATTGTAACCTGTCATTCTTTTTAAGCTACACATTCATGGGAGGGTGATACACAGGTAGAAGTAAGATATGTTCTGCCTGCCACAAACCTTCCCTACAATAAAACTGCCTTCTGATGACCGGGGGGAACTGAGAGAAATCGCAACGGACAGATACGAGGCTGACAAGCATATTGCATAGACACTTTTTTTTATAACAATTTATCAATTTCTTCTGCAGTTTGCTGAAGCTGTGGCAGCCAGCCCTGCTGGTTTTGAAAGGAAAGCTTTTGAGCTGGAGGATATATTAAGCACATTAACTTCGGATCCATTTATGACACGGAAGGAGCTTCCTCGCACACCAGAAAGCTTACGTAAGTGTGTTAAATAAATTTAAAAAATGTAATTTACTTTTGGGGTTTTGTTGACCAATTGTTTGGGAGGGTGATACACAGGTAGAAGAAAGATGTATTCTGGCTGCCACAAACCTTCCCTATAATAAAACTGCCTTCTGTTGACCGGGGCGAACTGAGAGAAATCGCAACGGACAGATACGAGGCTGACAAACAATTTGGTCTTTTAGCCTCTTGCATGCTTTTATCTGAAGGGACGTGAGCTTTCAGATTGCAACTCTGATACTGTTTTATAACTTTTTTTTTTATGGTTTCTTTTCAGTTTCAGATATAAGAAGTTCATGGAGAAAAGCTGTTGCGGAAGGAGAAGCACAACAGGCAAGATTGTCTGGCAAACATATTTTCGATGAGGCTGAGGAGCCACTTGCCAATCGGGTGGATTCCAGTATAGCTTGCTTTCTGACGCCGCAAGGCGCTGAACTTGAGGAGACTTTCTCAGATCCAGTTAATAAATTGGCAAATTGGATGAACTTTGCTACACTTGAAACACCTGGAGTCAGTTGTGAAACCGAGAAAATGCTCAAGATAGGAAGGAAAACAGATATACAAAATGAGGTTTTCTCACTGAATAGTGCAAATAATGGATCAGGGATCCCAGATCATCACCCTCTAATGGAACATAAATTAAGCCCTGAAGTGTCTTTCTTAAATATGAAACCAGCTTTACAAGCTGATAGACATTTGGAAAGCCAAAAACTGACTGATTCTTGTGGATTGTCATACAGGCGTGAGAGTGGTTCACTGCACTCCACAGTATCTTGGAATTCTACTCACATGCTTGGAATTGGAGACAGTGCTGACAGCAGCGATGTTGTCCAATTTGGAATCTCCAATGAAACGCTCCCTGAAATACTTGGCAACGAGAGTTCCAAGGGACTCTGTTCAGAAGATGGACTTGAATCTGAAGATGAAGGCATGGAAAACTACACTCTTACAGCAAAGCTTGCAGAGATTCATCAAGGGGCAAGGGTAGACATACAGTCATTCCGCAGCAGGTATGAGAAAATCAGACAGGCCTATTCAAAAACCTTGCCCCCTGAAGATGTTGAGGAGGCACATGTGGAAATTGGTTCCCAGTCTGTTGATGTAAACCCAGAACCAGCACAGTGGGAGAGAGCAGATCAAGTGTTCACTTTGGATCTGGACTTCTTGGAAACCCTGACTCCCACCAGTAAAGATAAGAGGTTGACTCTCCCAAAGTTGGCAACATTTTCTCCATTGAATGATATTCAGAGTGTTATGGGTGAAGGAACAGAAGATTTTGATCTCTTCTCATTTAATGGGGGTCAACAGCTGTAGGGATTAAAAGTACAACTTTTGGGAATTGTACTGTGTAACAAAAGCTAACTGATGCCACCTTTACAGTCAAACGTTTGTTTCGCTTTTAAATGGTTTTGTACATGGGCAAATAAGTGTGGTGCTTAAAGTTCAAGTAAAACTTGCCCCAGAGACTAACCTTGTCCCAGGTGTTGGGTAATATGATTTCCACACCGTTTTAAATTATATTTTGAATATTTATTTCAGATCACATGGGGGGTTGGATGAACCATTTTTCTGCATGAGGCCATATTGCTATATTTAAACCACTGGAAAACGTAATAACTCAGTAACTTCTATGTTAAGGGATGTATGAGACTGTAGTTGCACTTTTTTTTTTTTTTTTTTAAACTGCTATTGTCCAGGTTATGCGCTGTACTGTTTAACACTGCCAATGGCAAAGGAAATGTATTTGTTTATTTTAATTTTCTGAAATTGTAAATAGTTAAAAGTATAATAAACATTGTAACAGCTACATTGTTTTTAACGGAAACCCCACGATAAAGCAAATAAGATTTTTGGAATTTTAATATGAACCCTGTTTTAAGATGGGTTACACCCCTGTATTTATACACCAATCTTTCAAAAAAAGGCCACACACAACCTGTATATAACATGTAATTTCTGATCACAGTCCAACAGCATGTACTTGCTACCTGCTGTAGAACGTCTCCACCTTGCTGCTTTCTCTGGTAAACTTAGCAGGGCATTGACAAGGTTTCTACACAGGAAAGAACAAAGTACCATATGGATTTATAAGAGCAGTAATGGGACTTGTTTTATACAAGTGGTCTATATTAAAGTTTTTGCTGATTTAATGACTAATATGATTAAAACCTGTATATCTTGCTGATATACTGAAGCTGAAAGCAGGTTTGTACTGGAACTTTTTCTGATAGATGTCCTTAGCTCTATGTTTTGGGGTGTCAGCTGACATCTAAATGTAAATAGGAAGTCTACAGACCATTCACAGCTTTTTAGGTCAATAGAAATCATCAAATGATCCCAGTCTTGCCAGAATTAAAGTGCATTTGAAATCAAGCATGTTTGTTTGTTTTTGTTTAAACTTCCAAGAGCAAACTAAAAATTAAATTATCAAAAAATTCAGTTCCATGATCAAGACAATTAGCTACTGTAATATTGCATAATTGACTGTTACAACTCCTGCTTGGTAGGTGAATTCCCAGAAAAGGGATAAGGCATCAACAGTGCTGTTTTGTAGAATTTATCTACAAATAAGTTCAGTACAAATTCCAGTGTTCCATTCCAATAAACTTGCTTTTTTTCAGTACAGTACTTACTAAAAGCTAGCTTAATACTTTAATAACATTGTTCTAAGCTGAACTGTTTTTCTTCTATTGTAATACCATTTATTTTTATTCTTGTTGAACTGTCTCAACTTTAGGATTGTTTGTTTAGGTTTAAGAAGAAAATAAAGTGGATAACACAGATATTATTCACAGAATAGACTGTTTTTTTTTTTTTTTTTTTTTTCCATTTTCTTTTATATGACTTTCTGTAGTAATTGCAAGTCCAGAGGGGGGTGACAAATGATATCCCAAACGCCATCATTATTTATTTCTGTATGTATCTTGATTATCAGGGTATGTTTATATAGAAAACACTTATTTAAATAGATGTAACAAATACAAAATTGGCTGTACATTTGACATAAAATACGTCTTTATAGTGTGCAACTATAAACTAATGTACTGACAAGTAATTCCTACGGTTCCACAAAAGTTCTAACCCTATTACATGCTGACCTGTGGAGGGTTCTAAAACATTATTACGTCACGTGTTTATCTTAGTTAACCACTATCCTCAAATCACCTTTCGGCGGGATTGTGGCAGACACGGAGTAGTAGGAGGACAGCTTTCGGTTTGTATAGAAATCACAAATACGTTGTTGTAAACAAAAGTTCTATATAATAAATCAATAAATGAATAAATAAACGTTGGTTTAGCCATTGGCCAGACGACAGTCAAATGAATACATGAAAGGTGCTGAAACTCGCTGCGCTATACAACATCGTGTACACAGGAAGGTTAACTGAACTCAAACTCGATAGCAATGAAGATACTGTGTATATGTGAGATCTGCAGCTGTGGGTATGTAAATCAAACGGTAACAATTTTACATTTTTGTTAACTTGTTTTGCTTGCCCTTTCTCTTAAGCGCGTGTTAGAAGGTTTTGTGTGATAGACACACGTGGCGCACCAGGTGGTTGTTGTTGGGTACAGGTTTACCGCAGTGGTGTAGTGCTATATTTAGAAGTGAGGGGTCGCTATTATCTACACCCCCGCCCCTCAACGCTACCACGCCGCCTGCCGTCCCAGTTTCCACATACACACAACAGAACCAGTTGCATACACTAATACACACATGATTAAAACAGTTATTATTGATTACTAATCCTATGTGTAACTCCCCCACTCCCTCTTCTCGTATATTGAATGTTTTGATCCAGAATCAACTCGGTTTGTTTGTTGCGATTGCGAGATATCTATCTATCTATCTATATATCTATCTATCTATCTATCAGAACTTTTCCAATTAGATTTCACACTGTTGTTCCAGACCGGACTAGCGATATTCAAGCGTTTTTCATTATTTATCCCTCAATGGTTTCTTACGGTTATTGTATGATTTGCTTATTTGTATGAGTTACACAAATGTATATCTCCATATATTAATAGGAACAAAACAGTTAAATATTATACACGTGAAGTACGTAAGCAGTGCGCTCTCTGCCCAGAAGCAGTTACAATGCGCTGAATACAGTTTGTCAAGACTTGTCCTGTTCGATGGAAAAGGCAAGAATGTATTAAACAAACGTATGTTTGAGAGTAATGGTATTTGAACCTGAGGATTGAGACAATTCCTGGCATAACCAGACCGGAGTCTGACAAGCCATGTATTGACTTGACCAGTCTAGAGCCCTGTTCAAATGTACTAAGTAGAAGTGACTACAATAAAAACTATATCATGTAAACAGCCTGTTAAAACAATATGGCAGGTACAATTTGTATTATTGTGGCGCTGTGGTGGTGAGCTTGAAGCGGTTCTCTTCAGTTCATGGTGGGATACTGTCATATTAAGTTCCCCTGTCCATTGCACGGAACTGTAACCGAACAATGTTATAGTGTTTGTACACATTAAACTTGACTAAACACGAAACAGTACTTCAGTGTGCAGGCTTTGAGCTGGATTAATTAGAACGTTTTCAGTATGGTTCTCGAGATATGTAGTATCAACATAGCCTAAGTTAAGTATAATTGAGCAATATGTTGTTTTATTTTATTTTAACCTAATCTAAATATCGTTGGTAATGCTATTTCAGATCAAGCACACACACACTCACAGATATATCCATTGAGACAACATTGGTCTCAACTTTTTTTTTTTTTTTTTTTTTAATCATTCTAAGGCAAGGAGTTTTAAAAATAATTGTGTGAAAGCAAGCAAGCAAGAATTGAGCCCAGATCTGAATCAGAGCCTCGGGGAGAGTTATGCATACAGCAAACATGGGTTATGATCTAAATGTAAAATACAGAATGAAAATATGCTGATTACCAGACTTCGTTCTAACAATCTCATAGGAAACAACTCGGATTTTGCACGTGTAATACCTATTTGTTTCCGCTAGAGGTTGCAGCAGGGCAAATGTTATTTAAATTAAAAACATTGAAACACCTTGTACAATAACAGTCAATTTTGGGGTTGCTAAGGTAACGAAGGGACTGGAATTTTTAGTCCCTGTTTTTTTTTGTATTTGGGAACGTGGTTATTTCATCTTATTTTGATTTATGTCTATTTCAATTGCTGTAACCATAGGTACTAGTTTGTAAGGATGCCTGCTCTTCAAATGGGATACATCCATGCTCTGCAGTCAGGTGTTACTCAAGTTAGTATATTTTAGTTTCTGTATTGTCCATTCAGATCATAACCCCGGTTTACTGTGCATATATATGTATATATACTGATGCACAAAATAAACGCAACACTCCAGTCTAATGGATCAAATATTTTAAACATAGATATCAAACAAAATCACAGAAAATGTGAACAAAAATAGGTATAAAACATAACACACTCTCAAATTGAAAAAACTACAAAGTTAGTGTCGGGTATGATCTCCCTGAGCATTAACACAATCCTGGCAGTATAGACCTGATCAGCCTCTGGATAGACTGCTGTGGGATGTTCCACCACTCTTCCTGTGCAGCTGCAGCCAGCTGGTGGTTGTCTCATGTGGATGGCACTGGCTATTTGATTTCACATATATTCTGTTCAGGAGAAAAAGCTGGCCACCTCGACATTGTTTTCGTGTGATTGTAATCCAAGCACTGTGTGGTGTTGCATTGTGCTGGTCGAAAAACCGACACTTTCAGATTGGGTTGCAGGAACGGAAAAATTGTTGCCTCGAGGACTTTGTAATGGTTTTTAATATCAATTATTTTTGCACACACCGTGGTCTGTATTTGAACCGCCAATGCTTGGCACTCCAGGCAGACACGCTGCAGTTTTGTTAATGTATCACTGAGCAGTAAGGTTGCCTTCAATCTGCACCAAAGGCGTTCTTGTGTGATATTCTTTCCCACAACATCAAACTTCCACCGCCCCACCGGTTGGTTTGAACAACGCAACAGCCAGACCACGACGTCTCCACACACGTTGTCTTCTGTCAGGTCTGTCAAGGGCAAAATGACATTCACTGGTGAATGAAATACTCCGCCACCTGAGATGTTCTCTGGCCCACAGAGGATGGCGATTTCATCACTCAGCTGTCAACATGTTACCCCTGAACTGCCCCTGAGAATGCAACTCATTTTCATGCAGATGGCAATTTGCAGTCATTCTGCTGATGTGCAGGTTATTTCTTCCTGGAATTTCTCGTGCTGTACAGCCGATTACACATAACAGTTGCCAAGTCCGCTTGGTTTTGGGCTGGTGTGATGACCATCTGCCTTGCAGGACGTGGCCTGTCCCCTCATACGGTCGGTTTCCTGGTTTCTCTGGATTAGTCCGATGATTGTTGAAGCAGAACATCTCATTCCCTGGGAGGCTTCTCTCACAGACAGGCCTCCTTCAATCATGCTGATAGCAAGCAGGCAAACTTTATTACTCAAGCATTGCATGGTCGTATCTTTCGCTGATCTTGCGAATCATGTCTTTTAAAAAAAAAAGAAAATTAGTCGTTGCCAATTATTTTTCTCCCAATTTGAAATACCCCAATTATTATTTAGGCTCAGCTCACTGCTACCCGCCCTGCGTTAACTCGGGAGTGGCGAAGATGAACATGCGCTGTCCTCTGAAGTGTGTGCTGTCAGCTGACTGCTCCTTTACACACTGTGGATTCACCCTGCAGCCACCCACAGGAGCTACAGTGTTGGAGGACAACACAGCTCCTGGGTAGCTAACAGGCAAGCCTGCAGGAGCCCAGCCAGACTACAGGGATCACTGGTGCGCGTGAGCCAACGACACCCTGGCTGACCTAAACCCAACCAGACTTGAACTTGCGATGTCCAGACTATAGGGTGTATCCTGCACTCACGCAGAACACCTTTACTGGATGCGCCACTCAGGAGCCCCAAAATCCTGACTTTTCAAATGGCTATTTATACAGATTCTTCTTAATCAACTCATTTTGGCAATTTTAACAACTCAAATACCAAACACTGAACACCTGGCATTTTTATGAAAAAATATGACAATAGTACTCAAACAATCAACAAACTTATCTACTCACTATTTAAAATGTAGATAACATTATGGCTGGCTGTGCTCAATGAGCTATTGATGTAAAACTTTGCGTTTTCATTATGCATCAATATATAAATAACTGTCTCCCCGATCATGATGTTACAATTTTGGCACAAACTCTTGCTTGCTTTCTTTTTTTAAACTATCATTTTCCTCAAAAGATTTTGAAGATTTTTGACATCTTAGAAATGTTGAAAGGTTGAGGCCAATGTTTTCTCAAACAGGATGCCGAGATAATAAAAATGTTTTTGGTCTCCTTTGAGATTGACCACTAGATGGTGTTATTGGTCAGATTGCAGATTTGCTCCCATTTAACTTCAGTCCTTATATAATTGTATTGGTAATTCATTTACCAGCAAATAAGTGTTTTTGAATAGTGCTCTCAAATACATGAACTCCTAAAACTTTTGAGTGTCAGTTATATAACCTAAATTTGCACTGTATCTATCTGTGTTTGTAGATTGATTTGAAAACTTCAGATTTAATGAAAGCACCTTTTCAATTTATAAATGCTGCAGCTGCTTTAACATGTGTTGAAAATTACATTTCACGACCCCAGAAAGATGAATGAAGATGACCTGAAAATGACACTGAGGAAAAGCCCATGTAAAGTGTTTTCAGAGAGGATGAGACAGATAATTGTATTACTGGAATCAGAAACCATGCTGGCATGTTTTGTTCTGGGAGTTTGGGTATCTTGTTCCCAAAGTATAGTGATAACAATTCTTGATAAAAACGCCAGATCATGTTGTTGCATTCAGATGTATTAATAGATGGAATGCAGGGTTCTTTTGTGCTGGTTAGTGATGGGCATGATAACAAAAGGCAGTGCTTCCGAGTCCATGTACTACAGCTCTTTTTCTTTGCACGTGAAATAAAATCTCATCTCTGTAGCCTTTTCTGTTTTGTTCTGGGCTTCCAGACTGCTTAAGTTTGAATGTTTTGGAATGTAACCATTGAATAAAGGGTGTTTTTTTTTTAATCTAATCAGGTGTTTAATTACAACTGTGACATTCAGAGAAAAAGTCTAAAAGCTTCTGTGAGCCATAATAAAAGAAAGTGTTTGATTTATTTTTTTTGTTAAATGTGATCCTTTGTTCTACTGTAATCCTAACTTTTTAATTAGTTTCTGAATTAAATCAAAGGAGTTAATTAAATTCAGCTCTAAATAGAGAAGGGGTGACATATTCTTGTGGAATGTCTTTTGCTTCGTATAGGTACTCCTGGTGATTAGTGTGGAGGAAGTGAAATAAATTTAGAACATACAAATAGAACCAGATTGAGTGACTTTATTATTCACTGCTGTATAATATGTATTCACTGCATTGGATATGTAGCAGGGCACATTAGCAGAAGTATGTGAATGAGATCATAATCTAAAGTGTAACCCTATTTACAGTTGTATAACTTTTTTAATAACTGTGTTTACAACACTTGGAAAATACTGTACATGTTGCAAAAACAGTCACAGAATCGGGTGCTTAGTGCCTGTAGTAAATGTGCTAAATGGTAAGGACAGTGTAACTACATGTAGTTACCAATATTTTGAAGTGTCTCTAGATTTATAATAGACTGCCTCAAATGGACACTGACATGCGGCTACTAGCAGGCTCATAAAGAACTGGTATTGCCAAATGCTTGTTAAATACTACCTAATTGTACTAAGAAAACTACAACTTTGGAAAAGTGGACTGCATATATATATATATATATATATATATATGCGCATAACGCCTTTGCAGCTATCACTAAGGCTGTGTTTTTTTCATGGTTAGTCCAGATTTCACTATTTCTTTGAAATGTACCCATTGCGGGTACAATGTAGGTACCAGTGAAAATTCCTATTTCTGAAAGAGATGGAGAGATGGAGAGATGGAGGGATGGGGGGGCGGCATCGGACATTAAAATTCTGGTTTATGTTTAGTTTAGCAATTCCTGCTTTGAAACAGTAGACTATTGCGTTGCTTGTGTTGAATTTATTGCATTTGTATTTTTTTTTTAAATAAATAAATAAAACATGGGGAATTTTATTAAGAATAAAAAATGACCAGTGTTTAGGTGCTAATTTTATCGTTTTGAAACCAGGCTACCTGAAATTGCAATGCGTAAAATAAAGACACATAACGTGAGGGCATAAGTAAAAAGTTTAGGAATAAAAAGTTTATAAAAGATAAGAAATTATTTAAATGAAAATTGAAATAATATCTGGAAGATGCTATAATCACAATACCTATGGTTACTGAATTGAGACGTCACGGCCAGGGACCGTAGGAAAAAATATAATTCTTTGAGCACATTTTTTTTTTTTTCTCTTCACTTGCTTAAAAGTGGTCGGGCCTTGGAACGGGTGACCCCCCGCCCCACCCCTCAGCTCCGCGGCCTCCGAGTACAAAAATTAATTGCGAAAACGCCCCCCTCTTGCTATATCTGCCAATATGGCTGCAATTCACAGAATTGTGGAACTTAATTGTCCCAGACGCCACCCACACAGTAGAGTAGTAAGAATTAATGCCAACATAAGAACAAACTTAAACCCTTCAGATAGCCTATAGTGACAGAGAAATCATTAGACGATCCTGTGAGAGCAATGCAGACAAATGTGGTTGTCACAAACATACATTTATAAAATGAGTAAATTAAGTTTTATTCTATTCCTTTATTCAGTCATACTATATAAACTCTCGATTCCACTCCAAACGAGTTTTAATTTAAATTAAACTATGTCGTTATTTCAAATTATTATAATGTGTCGAAATAACAAGATAGTAAGTCGAAATAACGAGATACTAGGTGAAAATAATGAGACAGTATGTCAACCTTATAATGGAAATTTGAAACATATTTCTTTTTTTCTTTTTTTTTTTGTGGTGCAAATGTGCTTCCATACATAATAATGCTGTAATAGCTGATATTTTTAAACAATGAAGTAACCCTATTGATCTTTTTTTAATAGCAGACCTTAAATGTTTTCTGTTAGCTCTGGTATGCACTACTCGCCTTGCCTGCTGTTAGCAACAAAATGTCAGAGCCAATATCCGACACTATCACTGAGGTCATTGGTTTTTAAGGACACACTGTTAAGCTGTGACAGCACCACATAGATTTATTGACAACTGTTACTTTACTTTATTTAACAAGGCTGAGTGAAGTCATGTTATCTTAATTGCCGTTCTCATGTGCCGTCTATTGCGTTTCAAAGTTCACGTCAGGTGATTGCCCAGGTGTGTGACAAAAATAATTCTTATCGTTGTGGTTTTGGAATGCACTGTTAGAATATATGGCATTTACGCTGTATGTTAGAATATGGTTCTGCAAAGCAATTTCTGGTTCTGCTGTGTTTTGTGTTGCAACAGAAAACGTGTAAATACAAGATATACTGTAGGCCTAACAACACATCTGAAATGTAAACTTTGGTATTGTCATTTGATTATGCTCATAAAGTGTCACTTATGACCTTGACCTATATTCAAACAAAGACATAACAAGCTAGTGCTTTAGTGCAATGTGCCACCATCTAGTCTCTATACTTACTTTTTGTCATATTTCATATTTTGATTTCTAAAAATGGGTTGAAATTAATAAAACGAAAAATGCAATAGAAATATAGAATTACAGATTTCCTCCAAAAAAGTTAAAGGGGAAAAAAAAAAAAAGTACCTTCATTCAGTACATGTTAGATTTTGGGGAGAATCATATATATATATTTAATTACTGACACTAATATTTTATCCTTTATTTGTTCATATTTCCATCACAGGCGTCACCGCTGTCCACACCTTCCTTCAGTGCTCTACAACTGTGGCAAACCCTGTTTTATCACAGAGTACAAAGATAACTACTACCCACACAGCAACACTGGAGCAGCTCTGCCATGCAGACCCAAAAATCATTATCAGAGGAACCCAGAAAAAATGGAAAACACCACCACATTCAGGTAAGATTGGTGCCAGGTATAGCACAGTATGTGGCACCCAAAGGTATTTGCAATGGTTTTCACGGTGCAGTGATTTTTCACAACCATTTTACAACTTATCATCTTTACCACTGTTTTGACTTAACATTCAATTTATAATGCCTGCCTAAGGAAGCCTCTAGTATGTTCTGAACAGTGTGGTGTGAAAAACAGGATATATTTTCTTGAACTAGATTTTTTAAATAAATGCCAAAATGATGCAGTTTAGGTCATTAAGTCGCATGGGAACATTAAACGGTGGTACTTGACACTTTAATCTACGTCTTTAATAACCTTATGTTATTGTACAATTTGATAGGTGCTCTTGTTATGCATTGAGATGCTGAACTTGCTGAAACACGTGCAGCACTGTATAGTGCAAGTACAGGGGCTGATGTAAGGATAGGCGCAGTGCAAACAATTGCAGCTGCAAAATCCAAATTACCTAGCGGCCAGGCAATTATTTTGCACTGCGGCCTATGTAAGCTTAAGAGCAATGCAAATTACTCAACATGAACAAATAATGAGCTGCAGTGATGATAATGAGGGAGTACAGAGAGCAGTAGGCACTGTATGAGATATTTGGAGCATGAAGATAAAACCAAACAAAAAATATGTCAGAGAAAGGGCAGCAAAGTCCTCTTGGCGCACAGAAAAGAAGAGAGAAGTTTTCTGATGAGAAGCTGAGAGTCCTTACGGCTGAGGTCACTCAATTGAGTTATTTGGAAAAATCCTCAGACAACATCAGTTACCCTACCAAAGAGGCCATATGGAAAGACTGCCCTGGAAAGACAAGAGGAAGCATGGTGGTCCCTGCAGCTCTGAAGACTGTGTACCTGATGCCCACTTGCAAGTTTGCCCTCCTCGGCTGTCGTGCCCATGAGGTTGGCTGGAAGTACCAGGCTATCACAGCCACCCTGGAGAAGAAATTACTACCGCTACTACTAATAATAATAATAATAATAATAATAATAATAATAATAATAATAATAATGAGCTTGTTATGTGAATGTTGGGTAGCGAGTTGTATCTAACAAACATTGTTTAATTGACTTAAAAACAAATTAAATGTTTGTTTTGTAAAACAAGCAAAACAGAAAATGACCATATACAGCATTTACATTGATAAATAATTTATTGATAAAGAATATTAATTATACAGCTGTCTGCAAAGTATTTATTTAGCTTTAATAGCCTACCTAAAAGCTATTTACGTTCTGCAGTTATTTACTGCTTCGAACACAAATTACACACAATGGTAACACATTTATCAACAGTCTCTTTAGTGTTACAAGATGATGAATGTAGAAACATTTGCTATCACACACGAAGTCGATTTCTCTAAGTTTTTCCAGCATTCACAGTGTTATTCAAAGCCACTGCGTTTCAAGTTGTCAGTTATTGCTTTGCTGTGGAGAGCAATTTAACATGTTGCCTTGTTTTGTTTTTTGGTGGGAGTAAAATTAAGATTTTTGCTGCCTCATCCACAATATTATTGCCTTCTAAAGCATTCAATTTTCTATTTAACCAAGTTCTCTGGATTTCCCATTTTAAAAGTAATCTATTTCTTGCGCTGAAAAAAACCTTCTCACAGCAAAAGTGAAGGCTCTGCATACTGAAAGGCTGTGTCTGTCTGTCTGTCTTCCACTGAGCTGTTGACATATCCCTCTTCTGCAGTCCTGTTGCAGTCATGATCTGACACCTTTTGAAACCTGAAGAAACGTTATTTTGGCATCTCTAGATGCTGTAGCACCAGTAACACCAGTTGTTCTGGCACCTATGACCTCAACTAAACTCAAACTTATGCTTTCTAAACAGCTTCAGCTTCTCCAGAAACAGGTAGAGACTGTGCTGGGTAGCTGGGGGAGTGGCCTCCATCGCGAGGTATTTCTGTTGTGAAATTACTTCAGTTTTGTTGTTGGCTTTTTGTATTTGTGTTTTGTGTTTTTTGTTTGTTTTTGTGTTTTGTGCATTTGTTTTTTGTGTTTATATTTATTTCTATTTGTGTTTTGCACTTCATGAATATAAATTGTCAGTACTTATGGGCATTACTACAGCTCTCTACTTTTAATGTAGTTATGCTCAAATGCAAACTAGCCTTGATTCCTTCTATATTAGGTGAATTCTCAGTAAATAGCACTGCATCATTGTTGGTCGGTTGTGTGGTTGTTGAACAAAAAAAGTCATAAAAAAAAAAAAAAAAACTATTTGATTTATTTTAGGAAGGATTATGTACTGCATGGGGTGCACAGACCAAAGACGCACATTGCAGAATACATCAAGCCAGAAGGAGTCATTGATATGGGCACCACATACTTACAGGATTTTAAGCCATACCCAGTTCAACCTATTCCTGCAGCCAAATCTGCCGGGTACAAGCAGCCTCCAGCTAGGATGGACTTGAAAGCTACATACAAAGGTAGGATAAATCAGTCTAAAATCACTCTGAAGCAATACCGTATTGTTCCAGGGTTGTGGTTGGCTTTTGCAGTGTTGTAGTTCCATTCTGTTAATTCCTACACACTGTATGCATGCATGATTTTTGTGGATGCCATTAGGTCTGATTTGGTAAAATCACCATTTTATTCTTGGACACTTGATGACTTGAAGAGATTGGTCAACGTCTTCCAAAACGTTACAGATGGTTCAAATAAAAAAAATCCTGGAAGACCCATGGTGTGAAAGAAAAGAATTGTATTCAGAGTCTTGTGAAGTAAGTCCAATGAATGGCATTAAAGTTACACCGAGAGAACAGTTTATATCAATCTGTGCTGAATGAGTCTCTTAACATATGTCATTGATAAAACTTTTTTTTTTTTTTTTTACTTTATACCTAAACTAGCCTTTTCTAATGCTATAAAACAACCTATAAAAATAGAAGTTACATTTTTTTGTAATGATTTCTTAATGGGTTAGTTAGAAAATGATCATCTCATAATACATTTCACACCTTTTCTTGTGAAAAAACCTACAAGAAATCTTGTTTTTGTCAACTTTCTGTTTTCTGCGAACCACAGATATCCCTGTAGACACAGCAATCCAAACGGTGTGAGTGAGTAGAGTACTGGGGCACTTCTTAGACTGAGAAGAACAGATTTAGAACCCCAATATATGTATTGTTTTATGCAAAGCATAAGAAAACAAACACCATAGGTGCATTCTGAATGGGTGATTTAATGTTTTATTATTTAAAACACATTTTGACAATCAAAAACAGATTCAAGAAATTTGTATATTTGTACTTAATGGATATTTATAAACCGCAATGGCAGATCAGACATCTGCTACAGACAACTTTGATATTATCCACTCGCTTGGATGAGAAAAATTGCAAAAAAAAGAGTCAAGCTTGATTATTGATATTGGAAGCTCAATATGAAACAGAATGTACTGTATAACACACTGTTAATGTGAACCTGACAATAACTGCCATAAATATAAATCTGTCATTCATTAAATAAAACTAAATGCTTGAACAATGGGTTCAAAGTAAAATATTTTCACTCTGTGAATAATAAAAAAAAAAAAAGAAAACTGGGGGGGTGGGGGATCCCTGCAAGGCCCCTGAAACCAAAGTTTGTTATTGTAAACACACCAAATTAGGCAGTTGTTTCAGCAGAAATGGGATATGTAGAAGCTGCAATAGTATTGTCAATACAAATAAAACACTGTAAACTTAGTTTTCTGCAGCACGTTTTAGGCACGCTGCAGAGTAAATTAACAAAAATAAATCATATCAAGAGAACAGATCTGGCAGTATGATGTAAATGCTCTACTAACTTTCTAGAAAATGGAGAGCTACTAAATAAATGATACAGAGTGTCAGGTACAGTAAGTCTTACACCTCATCAGATCTCTGTGACAAAGTTTAAACAGCAGTTCAAAAAAAGACAATTCTAAAGTAGTTGCACCTTAGCCATTTCTTACCCATTTTTCTTAAAGCTTAATACTGTACATCCTACTTAATAAACAACATTCTTAGTTATAAAAACTTGAAAATGCATATCATATGTATTGAAAAAAGGGACCTACTGTGTGCATACTATATTGTGAGAAGCATTCTTCCAGCTTTTATTTATATACTTGCATGTTAAAATGTGTAGCATAAGTACCATGCAAATACCTGATATTTTTTCATCAGCACTGATGTGAAAAATACTTGTGCCAATCATTTTTGAAATTGGAAAAGGTTTCCAGTCAAAACATTTGTCTTGAATTAATTAAATTAAACACTACTGATTGTTTGATATTCTAGGATATTTGCAGAAATGTAAGTATAGCAAGTTTGATTTAATTAAAATGGACACCTTGGTGTTTATTTATCTTCATTACCATGTATTTGTATAGGCTTGTGATCCAATAAATGACACATTTTCTCTGACTTCAGTGGGCTATAACTTCACAAAGGGACATCCAATTTTAAAAAAATTACTAGAATGCTTGAATTATTTTCTAATATATGTAAAATTTTATTTGAGTGTAACATTACCAGACACAGTAAAAAAAAAAACAGCATTCAGTAAGAGGAACATTCACCTTACATACATTACAGCATGTATGAGGTTTGTGTTAACATTCTGTTTGAAATGTATATTTCTTTCAAGGGGTCAAGTTATTACATTGACTTTAAAACCTTTCTTAATTTTTTTATTTTTTTTATTTTATTTCAGATGATTACAGAGTATGGGGGATTAAAAAAAGACAAAACCTCAAAACACAAGACAACTTAAAGCTGTGCACGGACAGGTTTAGCAACACAACCACTTTCCAGGATGACTACCATTTCAAAGGCCCAATTTCAAAGGAGAATTTTAAACCAGCACATGTACCCATGGGCCCAATACCTTTTGATGGTCTGTCCAGCTACTCACAGGAGTATGTACCTTATTCTGTGGAGCCTTATAAATGCATTGAAAGAGAACCCTACAAGCCAAGTGTTATTCCGTTTGATGGTCTCACTACACAAAGGAAAGACTACAAGGGATTACGCGGGGAACCAAGCAAACCAGCCAGGTCTAAAGCTGCCAGAGGAACCCCGGCCACCAAATTTAATTGTTCGACTGAATTTCATGATAATTACATATCATGGCCTATACGACCAATACCACTGCACAAGTATGGTAAACATGTTCCCCCAGAAGTGGCAATGAACATGACTTCTACAGCTCACGCAGACTTCGTGGAGCACAAGATTTCACCAGCTGTAGCAATCTGCCCTCAAACTCAAGCCTGGAATTGTACCCCTTTTGAATCCAAGTCGACTATGAAAGACGACTATAAGTCATGGGATGCCAAGGCGGCACCCTTGATCAGAGGGGTACAGCAAATAGAGAAACCTACTGGCCCATTTGAAAATACAACCACTTTCCGGGCTAACTATGTGTCACATGCCCCCGCTTGCACTCTGAGCTGCAAACCCATTCCCACTGTACAGTGCTGTCAGCCACTGGACAGTGAAACCACTTACTGCACAAGCTATATTCCCAAGGCGATCAAAACATGCCCTGCTGGTTTTGCCAACCCACCAGGCTATGTTTATGAAAAAATGGAACCCTGTGGCCATCGACTATATCGCAAACTCTCTGCCAGACAGAATGGAAACACTGGTAATGCAGCAAGTAACCAGTGTATTGGATTACACTCGTAATTCACAAACAATCAATGGCTTGGGCTCAACATGGAAGCAGGCGCTTCTTAACACAGTTTAAATGCTTCAGCTTTGTATTCAGAAATCAGTCCTTTCTCAAGACCTGGAGGTTTTTTTTTTTTTTTTTAAATGCAATGAAAAGTTTTAGTTTAATATCGCTGACAAACACATTTTCTCAATTTTATTTATTTATTCACCAGCTGTTTCTAATAAAATTGATTAGATATTGTGTAAATTAAAAGATACATATTTCAAAAGAATTTGATTACATTATTTGGTAGTCTTATATCCAACTTGGTATACATTTGGTTATGAAATGAGAGGGAGGTACTCAATATATACAATGGCATTACAAACACAAAGGATTTATTGAATCAGTGTTATCTAATTAAAACTGCTTTTAAGGTGAAGTGCAATCTTTGGCTGGAACTAGAATGTGCAATGTCAAGACTGTCATGAAATATAATGGGTATTTTTTTCCACACTTTAAAAGTGTTTTTTGTATTATTACCTATCCTATAGCATTACATGCCACCTTTCCGAGGTTAGGTGTAATCAGCATTTATCAGAAATGAATCTTAAGTGCACCATCCAAAGCAAATAGCTCCTGGTATGATGATCAAAAGAAAACACACAGAGAAAAATACTATTTTAATAAATAGCTGTATTCAAATTATTTCTATAAAAAATATTTGCAGGAAAATACATTATTCAGCAAAGGAAATGTTGCTAGATCATTATTTCATGCTGCAGTTAAATCACTCAGTCAGACCGCTTGAACCGTCAATGTGACCGGTGTTACAAAAACTCTTGATATGTAAAGAATAAAGACAGATGAAAACCCTTGTATGGCAAGTGCACATGGATGGTTAGCACACATGGACCAGCCCATTTACTAAAGGAAGGCAAACAAAATATGTCAACTGTTTTTAGGGAGGAATCAGTTAATCAGAAACAGTACAAATTCAACATCTGAGAAGTGCTTTCAAAAACAAGGAAAAAGTTTAGAAAACCAAAAAAGGACAAAAAAGATCTGTCAGGACAACATTAAAATCACAATATTGCACTTTTTATATTTGACATTCTAATAAATAGATACAGTATGGTAAACATGTTTCTCATTAAAATTATTTACAAAACAGACACCCATTACAAAAACGAGAATATTCCCTGCCAAATACATTGTTTCTCAAACAGTTTTTCTGGCATCACTTTTTACATATTTTCCAGTATACCTTATTTATACCAGCTGGCAAAAGGACTTAAGTTATTGAGAGTTTAATAAAATAGTAGTTTTGCAAGGTAAAAGCAGAGATATATTTTTCATACTATTGAGAGCTATATTAACTACATATCCTAAAACAAGTGTGGGTGCAGGTGCTTCTGTGTTTAGGCAATATTGGTGCAGATGCCCTTCAAAACCATACTGTTTAAAACGCAATATTTTAGGCGTTAAAAGATGAGCCCTACAATAATTCCGTAAGTGGCTCCCTCGTTTACATATCTTTAGAGAGCTGTCAGAAACAGATTTGTGGGGTTACTGTTTTGTGGAACTGCTTTCTAACCGATTAAGTTTATTATTCACCTAACTTTATTGTGTACAGCATGTTTAAAGTTTTATACTGTATCTGCATGAATATAAAAAAAAAAAAAAAGCGCCAATGGCCACAACATTTCTGCTATGTAGACTCCAACCAGACAAGAATTCATATTCAGCATATTCAGTTTGCACTGGCATTGCTACACAATCTCTACATACAAAACATCCACCAAATGCAGAACAACTGTAACAAATCCCACTAGCAACAGAAATATACCATATTAAACAAGTTTAAAATTATTTCTGCTGAGACACTTAACATAAATTTTCATAATGAACCATGCAAGCTTAAAAAAAAGGTGTATTTTTTTATAATTACAACAAAGTATTAAATCAGAAAAAATAAGGCACATGGTTAACTACAATCCTCCAGACATATGCAAATCAGACTACAACATAAGACTACATTTTTAGCTGTGCTGTTTACACAACTCAAAATACATTGTCATTATTGCACAAAAGACCCCAAAATAAGGCTATTTTGTACACAAACTGCACATCAGGTTGTACATCACAAATAAAATTTAGATGGACCTCCTGCCAAGCAGGTCTCCGGTGTTTTAGAAGCCTGATTTTGCAGTCAAGCGGCAGTGTGACCAGACCATCTAGGAGACAGCACTGTTATGTCGGCTATTAATTTAAGTGGGAAGATGCTACTCATGTGCTTTCCAAACGTTAGCGTAGCTTGGACTGGTTCCAAACGGATCTGTTTTTATCTAATTTATTTCCCTCTGGCTTTGTGTTTTTTCATAATTAAATGTTACCTTGGTACAATGTATTTCAGTGTGGGATAGCTTTGGTCCGAGACCTAACCAACACTTTTAATAAAATTTTGAACCCCTGTTTATTACTGGCAATGCAATGATGGTCAGTATGGAATAAGGCCCATAGTGGCAGATCATCCTTCTCTTGATTAATACTGTCATACATTTTATCCTAAGCAAATATGAACCTTCCGCTCATATATCAGCTCCATCCGTGAATTTAACAAACAATACAAAAACCCCAGATTCCAGCTCAGTTACAGTGTGGATCCATTTGAGAAAAGCTGCTAGATCCCTGGCCTTCACCATCTTCACAAGGCTTCTTCAGGTCATTTTTGTTCTTTACAATAATATAAAAGCCTCTATCCACGGCATAGGAACACATGCAGGCCCCCAATCCCACCCAAATCCAGGGTGGGTGGGGGGGTGGGGGGTTAGTGAGAAGGTTTCGTTTTCCTCTCTGCCCTACTCCAAGCAAAAGGAGAGATTAATGATTCTGCCCTAGCATTCTTTCATCAGCCTTGTGGAAGAGCCCATTGTTCCATCTCTCTATGTCTTTTGTTTTCACCAACAGAACTGAACTAGCAGATTCCCTCATGTGTCCTTGCATGACTCACAGCAGCGCACCTTGAATTGGGAGAGCTGGCAGAGTTTCAGCTGCTTGACTTTCTCACAATATCTGGTGGTGTCCTGGCACTCAACTGTAAGAAAAAAATGCTGGCATTGAAGACCTGTGCCTTGTTGAGAAAAGGTTAGTGAGTAAAGAGATAGCTAACTACGAAAAGGACAAAGTCCCAAGGTATGATTTTTCTATAAATATGTTGACCTGACTACTGCTAAAAAGTGTATCTTGAAAGTCTGTCCCTATTAGAGTCTGGCATTGGCTGAACAATTTAGATACATTGTACACATGGAGACATCCACTGTTCAGTGGGACTGTGTTAGTCTTTCATTAATGAATGTATCCTCCCCCAGTCTTAGACTTTCTATATATAGTAAACTTAATAAAATCATAAACAAGAGACTCACATTTCTCACAGGGGAGGATGTTACAGCGCTGCCAGTTGGCGGGTCTCCGTCTCCAGGAACAGAACTGCTCCCTCCCGGCCTTGCCGCTCCGGAGGTGTACGCATTCCACCCTCCTGGACTGGAAGCCGTAGTTCCCACAGGTGGCTGTGCACTGAGTCCAAGAGCCCACATGCCACTGCACATTGCAGGCCTCAGCTGTACAGTTCTGGATGCTGGGTGGCCTGCGTGCAATAACACACACACAAAAAAAAACACACAAGTCTTTAGTTTGAGATTAAACACTTCTGACATTTAGTGCCTTAACCCAGCAGTCTTAACCCAAATTAAGATCACCTACATTTCCAAGTGTTTTAATTTTTATTTTGAAAATGTATTTTGGGATTCTGTGATTTTAACCCATATATGCCTGAATTCCAAGTGACCTATAAATGTAGGACAATAGGCATATTTGGGTTATGAATATATTCTTCTATGTTTATTGCTGCATTAGCCTGCAATAAATTTAGATCACAGATCCAATTATTGACTGGTATACAAAAGTGTCTCACGACTGCAAAATAAACTGTTACAAAAACTGTTACAAAATGAAATTCCTCAATACAAACAAACATCTTACCTGGACACACTACTGCACTGATTAAAAGTCATCACAGTGCCATTCTTTGCCTGGCAGAACACCTGCCTGTGCTGTGTTGCTTGTCTTAGTCCAATACACTGGCCATTACACTGTTAAAGAAAAAACAGATATGTTAATTATGTAAAGTGGTGTGGCAGGCTCAATTGTGCAGCTGTCTAAATATTTGTCTCTGAGCTAGAGGGTGTCATGGTTTTCATTGACTCTCCCCTACCCCTTACACATAAACCTGTTTAACTAACTTATAATTGAAAATCGTCATGTCCCAATTTAGCCACCTTTAACAAGAAACGTTATCATAACCCTGGTTCCCTGAAATAGAAATGTAACCATTACTGTATGGGTATTTACCTCCTAAAGACCTGAAACCTGAAAAAAAAGATATACCAAAGCTGCTGTCTGAGCCAGTGATGCAGTCATGGCCCTCCTCCAAGGGCACAAACAGACTGCTCAAAGATCTTGTTGTCATTTTTCCTTCAAGCCTGCTGCAATCATGGGCGCAGTGACCTTGAAGGTTAATAATTACATTTCTATTTTAGGGAATTAGGGTTATAATAATAACGTTCCCTTTCAAGTACGAAATGTAACGATTACTGTATTACTCTATTGAAAATCAAAGTCTCCTGAGCCAATAAGGGGCTACGAGGAGCACCTTGGCCTGGTCCTGCCTGATTTTCTCCAGACACAGCAGGAGCAGGGTGAGCGGTGGGAAGGTATATAACAGTTGCCTCGGGCACTGGTGTGCCAAGGCAAGGCATCTATTGCCAGCAGGTCCCTGCCTGCTATTATGGAGATCCAGCAGGGACAGCAGGTTGATTCCTGGGAGGCAAAGAGATCTATCTCTGCTCTCCCAAACCTCTCCCAAATGAGGCTCACCATCTCCTGGGCTGAAAAACCCTGCTGTTGAACCAGGCCTGCAGAGGGTGCATGCTTAATGGAAGGGTCTGGGTAGCTGCTGCCATCAAGCCCAGAAGTTTCTGGAACATCACTACTGTGAGCGCTCTGTTGCGCTTAAAGAGCTTCAAACAGGCAGCTATTCTCTGCATTTTGCCGTCCAAGCGCACTCCCAGATAGGAGGCTGTCTGAGAAGGTGTGAGCTGGCTCTTTGCGCGATTCACCATAAGGCCTGACTGCTGAAGGTGGTCGGTAACAAGTTCCGTGTGGGCCTCTGCCTGTGCTGGAGACTGGGCACAAATGAGCCAATCGTCCAGATAATTGAGCACTCTGATGCCTTTGAGTCTCAATGGGACCAGAATAGCTTCCATGCCCTTCGAGAAGGCACGGAGATATGGAGAGGTGAAATGGCAAGACACAGAACTCGTATTTGGGATCAGAAGACACACTGGAACCGGATTGGTACCTGGAAGGTATCTGGTTGTTTCGGTACCGGTTTGGTGTATTTAACACTGGGTCAGTACTGGTTCAGGACCTGGCTGGCACCAGGCATGTTCGGTACCGGTTTGGTGGTTTTAACACAGTGTAGGACCAGGTCGGTACTGGTTCGGTGACTGTAGCACGGGGTCGATACTGCGTCACAACCGGGACAGTACCGG
Organism: Polyodon spathula; assembly: GCF_017654505.1. NCBI lineage: Eukaryota > Metazoa > Chordata > Actinopteri > Acipenseriformes > Polyodontidae > Polyodon > Polyodon spathula. The sequence goes on along the minus strand of NC_054534.1, from coordinate 68,886,474 downwards.
GTTGGTTCGGTACCAGTTTGGTGACTTTAGCACAGAGTTTGAACAGGCCAGTACAAGTTCGGTGACTTTATCACCGGGTCGGTACGGGTACATTCCGGGACTGCACCATTGCGGTAACCTCACTCCCGGTACAGGACAAACGGTTCACAGTCACCAAGGGTGCCAAGGTACAGGGATGCCCACCTGTACAAGCCACTGGCAAAACCACTCAATCAGTATGTGGCAGGCTGGCGAGTGGATAGAGGCCCAGAGACAGACTGCAGTTCAAAAAAATATACTTTTATTATAAATAGATACAAAAATAAAAAGGCACAAGGGCCAAAATAAAGAGATTGAAACACAAAGAGAAAGACAGAAAGCAAAATGTACAAAATAAAGGTTTCCAGGCTTGGCAGTGCCTTCACTGGATTTAGAAAATTGAAAAATCACAACCAACAAAACACCAACCTGCTTCCTCAGCTCCCTCCTCCCAAATGAGAAGCAGAGGCCTCCTTTTATGTCAGGTGGCTGGGCGCTGATTGATCGTTAATTAACCTAATCAACTAATCAACCCCAGCCATCTGAACATAATAAACCCACGCAGGTAGGGGAAATTAACCCCATCCCTGCCAATTTAAAAAGGGCAGAGCTTTGCTCTGCCACACACCTCCCCCCATGTACAACGTACACCGGCCGCAATCGGCCAACTCCCCCCTCCCCCCCCACCCTCCCCACCCCCCTCCCCCCAAGACTCCAATTATGTCCCTTGGGTGGGCGGGGTTGATGTCGGAGCCCCCAAGCCTTCTTTGGTTGAGGGGGCCCCGGATCTCCAAGGTAGTACGGCGACGGCGGCCCGGCTCCCTCTAGTGGCGTAGGCGGCGACGGCAGCAGACCCTCGGCAACCCTAGAAAACAAAAAGGAGACACCAGCAGTCCCGAGCGATGCAGAGCAGCAGGCAACCCCAGGCGATCCAAATGAGTCATCCATGAGCAGAGCGGGCGTGGCATCCCCGGGCGATGCAAGACAGGCATTCTTGGGCGGTGCAAGGCAGGCATCCTTGGGCCATAGCTCCTCCCTCTCGGGCTCTGGGAGCGGCGGCGGCTCCTCCCTCTCGGGCTCTGGGAGCGGCGGCGGCTCCTCCCTCTCGGGCTCTGGGAGCGGCGGCGGCTCCTCCCTCTCGGGCTCTGGGAGCGACGGCGGCGGCTCCTCCCTCTCGGGCTCTGGGAGCGGCGGCGGCTCCTCCCTCTCGGGCTCTGGGAGCGGCGGCGGCTCCTCACCCCTCTCTGGCTCTGGGAGCGACGGCAGCTCCTCACCCCTCTCTGGCTCTGGGAGCGACGGCAGCTCCTCCTCCCTCTCTGGCTCTGGGAGCGACGGCAGCTCCTCACCCCTCTCTGGCTCTCGGGGAGGCGGTTCACCCCTCTTTATTGGAGTGACCGGGGCATCTACCGCCAGGTAATTAACCACCATGAGGGCAACCTCTGGGAAGGACGCTGGGTGGTGTTGTTCCTCCTACTGTTCCCACCTCTCCCCATCTCGACGCCACAGCGTGTTGATAACTATGGGGAGATCGTGGACGAGGTCTGCCTCAGGGTGCATCAACCAGTCCCAGATCTCCTGGGACAGTGGTGAAGGTGGTGGTGCTGGAGGTAGTGGGGTGGCCCCCGATGCCCGGGGTGAATACTGCACCTCTTCCTGGGCCTGGTTGTAGGGGCATCCTGCCCAGTTGTGGCCGTCCTCCTCACACAGGCCACACCAGTTTGCCGGTGGCACATCTGGGCAGGACCACCAACGATGGTCCTCCTTCCCGCACCAGGAACACCAGGGGAAGAGGCTGGCCGGGTCCTCCAGAGGTGGCTGCAACAGGTTATATTTCTTCAGATGCTGCTTGTCCTGCCTTTTCCGCTGTCTGCTCTTCTTTCCCATGTTTTTTTTAAAAAAAAAAAAAAATTCCCAAAAATTCCACAAAACAAAAGAAAAAAAATACTGCTCTGAGCCTCTAGGTGGCGCTATCCCCCTTCTGACACAGTACTACACATGAGACTGAGGGAAGCCTGCTTGTTAGAATGACACAAAGCCTTCGTGATGTTGATGCTAAAGCTGTCACCAAAACGGCAGCAAGATACTGTGAAAGAGATTGCAAGCAATCACAACCAAAGTAAGTATCTTGCTGTGTGTCTGCTGTATAGCACCTCGTTGTATACAGGACTAGTCTACAAGCGCGCAGTCTCTGGTTAAAAAAAAAAAAAAAAAACCAGAACAAAACACTCACAAAATGAGAAATAAATAACTCCAGCCAGAGCTATTGCAGCCTGGATGGGAAGAGCACAAAGTCAGCTCTTATGAGGCTATATCCCTGGGAAGGAGGCACTCTAGCCGCTGGCTTCAAGTGGGGCACAAGCTGCATTGCTAAAACTATTGCAGCGATTATATTAATATCACACATACAGTAATTTGTGTAAAAACACAATAAATGTGAAATATATAGCAGATAGAAGTAACAAGAACTTATCTGAACAAGGCTGTTCGTCCGGTCAGTCTTGAAAGGAAAAATGACGGTGTGATCTGTGAGCGCAGTCTGTTTGTGCCCTCAGGGGTTGGCCATGACTGCGTCATTTGCTCAGAGAGCAGCTTTGGTATATCTTATTCAGGTTTTCGGATCTTTAGGAGGTAAATGGTTAAATTTCGTACTTAAAAGGGAACCAGTGATGCAGCAGGAAATCCCATTGATCCTCTGCCAGTCAGTCCCTGATCCACGAATTGTGAAAAGCATGAGCAATGAAAGGAATCATGCTCTTCAGTCTTCTGAATCCCCCCGAGTTAAGAAAAAATCTGTCAGGCAGATGACACAAACCATCAGGTTTGTCTAAAACCTATGAAAGGTACAAGGCTGTGTAACAGTGCCAACCAACAAGGCTTATATGAAAATCATTTTATAATGTGTTGTCTAATTTTTTTAGGTTTATTAACTGTGTGCTCAAAAATTATCCTTAAAATCAGAAAAACAAATGACAGGCTGGAATGACAGGAGATGAAGTCTGGCATCAGCGACAGCTGAAAAGATAATGGATCTTCCACCTGTACCAATTAAAAAAGTAGCAGGACGGTTAGTCTTTCCCCAGTTACCCACACTCACCTGCGCCCAGGTGGACGTGGCCCACTCCACACAGGGAAGAGTGTTGCACGGCTGCATGTCTGCTGGGCGTTTGCCAGCAGGGGCGCAGTTCTCTTCTGGCAGGGTCACAGAGATTCCAGCAGCCGTTACCTTGTTGCAGGTGACTTTGCGGCTCAGTAGGCCCCCTCCACAGCTCCGTGAGCATGGAGTCCAAGGAGTCACTAACCATCTGAGCAAGGCACAAGGCAGCACATTAGTGGCTTTTGTTATACAACACAAAATAGTTTCAGAATTCCCTTTTATGAATTAAGAAAACATTGCTTCTAAATGTAATTGCGTACATCCAAACTACAGGAATCTGGTATAACTTACAGCTAAGTATTGGTCTGTGATCATCTACTGTTTACTGGCCTGCATGCTGGAGAGCTTTCAGCAAACACAACGTTTGTATAGTTAGGCATAGCTCTAGTTTGATAAAGGTACTAAACAAAATGTTTTGGATAAATATCATTCCACATTGTTGGATTTTTCCTATAACCTGCAGTAAAAATTTGTAAAAATGAACCCCACCTGGGAAGGCAGTCTTTGATATTGCAGGGAGCTGGTTTCAGAGCAGGCTTAGGCATGTCCCTGCAGAGAGACCGGTTGACTTCCAGGCTGTCCCACAGGCACTTCAGCCTCGGATATTGGGTGCCTTTGTTACCACAAGGAGCAGAGCATGGCATCAGTTCATCAACCTTCCACTCATACACTGTCCAAATATTAAAAAAAAATATCAGGCAATGAATTGACAACACTGAACTCTGAATTGATCTCAATTTATCCACAGAGCATGCGGAGGCACAAGCAGACTTGAGCTGTCTTGTGGAAAATATTCTTTGTCCTGCGCCATGTGCACTTAGCAACATTGCACTTTTTTTTTGAGTGGTGATTTTTTCTATTATGATCCATTACAATTAATACTTTTGTTCCACATATATCAAGCCCAGGCTAAAAGTAACACTTAGGACAGCATGCAATGAATGGATTGTTTACAGTTTTAAAGTAATTGACATTTATTGGCAAATGTAGTTAGGGTAATAATGGGGGGGGGGGGGGCACAGTAGAATATTCTTCACCCTTGTAATTAGAGGCCAGTGGACTATATTTTTTAATAATTGAGGCCACCTCCTGGCAAGCATTACAATACTGTATCTGAAATCCACACTTTCCATAGAGCTTATTTGAGATTTGATTGCATGAAACAGCCCTTTATAATTGTTATCTTGTAGCCAAAAAGAACTAAATGTATACAGTTGAGACAACACCCTTGAAACTCATGCTATCACAGAAACATAAAAAAATATCTGTACATAACACTGAAAATAACTTGCCTCGTATATCTAAGACTGCCCTTTGCTGTAATGTGCCCGCATCATTCTCTGACAGGCAGCGCACTTCTCCATGAAGGTGCTTGGTAACATTTAGAAGTTGCAGGACCTGCCCTTCTGCCAGGAGCTGATGTGTTATTTCTGCTGCGCTGCCCAGAGACTGGCTGTTGAGAAACCAGGAGATGTGTGGTCTGGGGTGGCCCTTCACAGGACAACCTGATTCGAGAGAGAGGAGATACATCGCTTTAGGGCCATTCATGAACTAAAGTCTAGAACCTCAGAGCACTATTCACAAAGGTGTTATGCACAAGTATTCAAAATTCCATCAACTATCAGGTATATGAGTAAATAGCCAGCTCCCACAAATGAGTAAAAAAGCTAAATATTTGCTTTATGTTTGAGAGGAATTAAATTATTTCAAAAAGTTGAATTTGCATAATTTGAAGCAAAATTTAACTACTAAATTTAGCTATAAATCACTGGTATTTGGACTGGTACAAGATGACAAAAACAGAGAAATGATTATTTTTTTGTTTATACAACTGAATATGCGCTTTATAAAACTAGCAGAACAAAATGAAGAATGATGAATCCAGCGTGAAAAAAATACTTCCTTTGAGTTCTCATTCTCCAGTGGAATGAAATGGTGTCAGAGGCTAAATATACAAGCTCACAACAGCCAAAGAGACAGAGGGCCAAAGGCTGAGTCGCAGATGTGTGTGAACAGCGATTGTAAAGTATTTAACAGCTACTTCAACTGAATCACAAGGCAAAAAAAAAAAAAACACACACAGTGGTCAGTAACTCCTAGGAATGGACTGGGGATTATTCAATATTTCAGTTGGGCAAATCTTTATTTTTCAAGTATAACATTGTCCAATTTTATTTGAAAAAAATCTCCTAATAGTAAGTTGGTTCCACCTTGTGTTCTGATTGGCTGGTGCTACGTTATGCTCCTTTAATTGGCTGGTTCCATGGTAACCATGTGACTACCCAATCAACTTGGCTCAAACAAGAAAGAGCCCACTGGAATAAAACGTTTATTTTGAGGAAACAAGAAGCCTTGGAAAAGATGCCAAAGCCAGAAAGCTACTATATATTTATAGTCCAAAATTCTTAACACAAAAGCATGAATGGGTTTGACATAAAAGTGCAGTATATGCCAAAAACGTTCAGCCTCCCTCTGCCTTTCCTATTCATCCTGCAAAGCATGACACTACTACTCTACTTCCCCTGACAGTTTTATGGCGCTGAATAGTTGCAGATTTAAAGCATTCTGATGGAGCGGGAGAACTTTTGCTTCAATAAATGTTATTCCCAGAAGGTTGTGCAACATTGATTCTGGAAAGGATGCATTAACAGCACACCCCTATGGGAATGAATACCACTATAAGTAAAACAGAACACAATGTGAACTCTTTTTTAATGTGGGCTACACAGCTGACTGCCCCCAACCATCTCTACAAGGAAGAGGGGCACACATGCCGCAGCACAGTTGCACGCAATGAGCCTTTGAGGAACGAACAGATGTAGGAGTTTTGGAGAAACATTAAAAACAATAGGCTTGCCTTAGGAATGTTTCTCATTACAGAAAGTGTATATAGGTAATGCACCTTGGGACATACATTCTTCAAAGTGAAGGGTGGTAAAGACATCAAGATGTTTCCTCATAAAAAGTGGCATGCTAAAGACAGGTGGTGCTTTGTATATATATAAAAAAAAAAAAAAACAGTGCTTCCATACAGGAAACAACATTAAGCTTTGTGCAGGTGGTCCCTGTTATGAGTGGATTTGAAAGCAAGGTTACGTGTTGTCATGGCTGAAAGCCAATGTCAGATCCAGGGTATACCTTTTAATTGTGGATGCTGGGGTGAAAAACCACACCTGTTCAGCAGGCCCTGCATCTTTGTTTGGCGCCCAGGTTAGGTTTCAAGAATGTAAAGAAACCTGTTAACTGCTCATTAGATAACGGTCTACTGTACTGCAAATGAACACATTCTGTAATGGAACCACACACCCTTGTGCGATACAAATCTGATAATTATTTGTTTCTTCTATTAACATATGACATTTTTGTTCTCTGGTATCATGCTTCCAGCAGATGGCCACATAAACTTGAACATTGTCTTTAAGGCTAAAAATATGGAACTGTAGCAACTCCTCCAAGTATTACTGCTAGTCCAAAACTATTACAGTATTCTAAAATAGCAGGGTGGACATTTTAAATAATGTATCTGAATTGCTGTCTGTATTTGTTTTGTTGAACTGATATTAAGTTTGTTCCAATATTCCTGCTCCATTTTTTTTTTTGTGTCCTGTGCCTCTGACGAGGGTTGGTTTACAAATGAAACTGATGCAGGAAAGCGTCATGTAGGAAAGTGACCACATGGTGAATTATGTTTTTGCACTTACGTACAAATTAATGTGCGTAGATAAAAATGTTTCAATATAGTTTTATTTGTACATGGAATACATTATAACAACAACACTAGAGGGGATGAGCTGTACTTGCCTATGAAGAGGGTGCTCCCTGCACTCAGTGCTAGTCTGGTCCCAGCGGTGGTAACGAGGAGGGTGTGAACTCTGGGGCCTGCTCTTGAGGCCACCGCAGCCCAGTCTTCAGACTCTGGGACGGCTTGTGGGGGATCTGAAAGGGTAGGAAATATTTAAAGAAACCTGCTGGGGAGAGGGCCAGGCACTGCAGGAAGGGTGAAACCTGAACAGCTACTGCCAGAGGTTTGTTACGATGTACTGTCCCCTCCAAATCATCCCTTTAAAAGAACCATTGTTATCTTATAATCGTAATGCATCTCAACTAATAATAGCATAAATCCCATTAGATCACTACAAAGCGAGTCTACCATCAGGAGTAATGGCAGAGGGCATGGTGTTCCACTGGTGTGTCTCGGCAACATAATATGGTTATCGTTTGGAAGGCTGTATTAGTAAAACAACGTTGTGCTTTATTTACTTTTTTTTAGTTTCCATACTCAAGTCACTCAGCAATTTTTTTCCCCGTCTGAACACTATTGGGTCTGTTCTATTGATCTAGTACAGTAGGTGGCAGATCTAAACACCATCATTATTTTAAATCAGTAAAATAGTAGCCCTTTTCACATATTTTTCATGAAAGTTATACACTAAAAAAGACATTGTTTTATTTTCATAACCATGGCATGCAAAAGAACACATTTTAAATGTAATAAAACAGTGGCAGTATTTAGAAGCTGTGCTGTTTAGATAGACAACTAGACTCCTATGAGTACACTTCCTTAACCTTTGCGGTCCTATGTCGGACACTACAATTTTTCCTTTCTGGTCCAATTTCAGACCCTGTCCGACATCATCAAAATGGCGTCATTCACAGGTCCCTAGTCAATTTTTCTCCGAAAAAAGCCGGAAAAAAGTGGAGGCAGATCTGTGCAATATGCACAGTCGCTGTCGCTAGGTCATTTTATGAGAAGTACAGGCGTGGAAAAGTACAGAGCAGTTTAGAAGCAGTAAGGAGAAATTGAATCTTTAATTGCTTTAATCAGAAAACACAGGACATTGGGGAAACACAGCAGCAGCAGTCAAACAGCCGCGTGTGTTTTTCTGATAACAAACAAGCTGAAACTCGGAGCAGCTGATTCAAATTCAGCGCCATTGTGAGACACGGGCGAGAGAAGGAGCCAACAGCACAGCAGAACAACGCAGTTAAATGAGGCAGTCTTCCCAGCGACAGCGAGTGAAAGCGACAGCGAGTGGGAGAAGTACAGGAGTGGAAAAGTACAGAGCAGTTTAGAAGCAGTTTGAAAGCAGGCTGACGGCTGCAGAAGAAACTAAACTTCAAAAAAAAAAAACCCTCAACATGGTCTTCAAGCCAGTAATCTGTGACACCTGCTTGATGTGGGAAATCCGAGAAAATCCAGGATTTGCATAAACTAGTAAGTATGCTAGAAATGGAGCTGGAAGAAGTGAGACAGCAACAGGATCTTGAGGAACTGGCACACCCACAATTCATGGAAGTCTGCATCACCCCTAACAGACTGAAAGCCACCAGGGAGATAGAAGGTCAGAACAGCTGGGTTCAGGTAGGGTGAAGCAGGGAAAAAAAGAAACTTCGTCAAACACAACCACCAGAAATCAAACAACCAACAAATTTGAGTCACTTCAGAATTTTGATGAGCAGAACCAACAACAAGAGAATGAAAGGAACAACATCCAGGACCCCATTGACAGTGGTGACCAGACAGCAAAAAGAAGGGAGGTCATGATTGTTGGGGACTCCATATTGAGAAACACAGCAAGTTCAATTCGCAGTTTGGACCCCCTTAGTACAACAGTGTGCTGCCTTCCGGGAGCATCGGTCAAGCACATCACTGAGAACATGGACAGGCTCCTAGAACGAACAGGAGATGACCCGGTAGTAGTCGTCCACATCGGTACAAACAACATTGGAAGAGACAGACCAAAATCCCTGCAAAACAAATTCAGAGAGCTAGGAAGGAAATTAAAAGAGAAAACCAAAACTGTGGTATTTTCTGGTATACTACCGGCACCTTGCAAAGGACCATATGGACAGCTGGAAATAATTAATCAAAACGAATGGCTGAAGACGTGGTGCACACGGGAAGGCTTCACCTATCTTGATCATTGGACCACATTCTACAACGAAGACTATCTGACCAGTCTACTTGGAGAAAAAATCCTCGAGCAGTTTCAGAAGAATTTAAACTAGAAAGGAAGGGGGGAGAAATCAACAAAAAAACAGAAGGGAGACCACATCAAAACAAGAACAACAACTCAGGTAATAAAACAACCATTAAATGTATTTATCTAAATGCTAGAAGTATCAGAAACAAAATTCTAGAACTTGAAGCTACTGCACTAACAGGTAACTATGATGTGATAGGTGTTACAGAAACTTGGTTGTCTGAGAGTGATGGGGACGAATAAAATATTTGTGGGTATACACTGTATAGGAAAGACAGGCAGGACAGAAGAGGAGGAGGGGTAGCGCTATACATAAGAAACAGTCTTGAAGCCCAGGTGTTAAACCTGGACAAAGAAAATAAAGCCGAATCAATATGGGTCAGAATAATGGACAAAAATTCAAAGGGCATAATAATAGGAGCATGCTATAGACCGCCAGATTCAGACGGTGAGCAAAATAATCTGTTATACAATGACATTAGAAATGCGTGTAGCAAAGGAGAAGCCATACTAATGGGGGATTTCAACTTCCCCCATATAAAATGAGAAAACCCGGTGGGTAGCAAGAAGGATGAAATTGAAATGGTGGAAATGACAAATGACTGCTTCCTAACACAATTTGTGAAGGCACCGACTAGAGGGGAGGCATGCCTTGATTTAGTCTTTTCAAATAACGAAGACAGAATAACTAAAACAGAGGTCAGAGAACCACTGGCAAACTCAGACCACAACATGGTCTCATTTGAAGTGTTTTTTAAAACCCCAAAAGTAATGACTAAAGCTAAGGTTTACAATTTTAGAAAAGCAAACTATGAAGGTATGAAACAGAGACTAACAGAAGTAGACTGGAGTAAAATAGAGAAAACACCCACAGAAGAAGGATGGTTGTTCTTCAAAAATGTAGTACTAGAGGCGCAAAACAATTATATCCCTAAAGTAGACAAATCTAAATGTAAAACTAAATTGCCAAAATGGTTTAATAGATCAATTAAAAAAAATATTCAGTGAAAAAAGGCACTTTACAGAGCATTAAAAAAGGACCAAAAAGAAAGTACGCAGAAAGAGTACACAGAACTGCAAATGCAAGTCAAAAAGGAAGTTAGAAAGGCCAAGAGAGAAATAGAAATGAACATTGCTAAAGCTCCAAAATGTTTTTCCAATATTACAACAGCAAGCGAACATTCAAAGAGGAGATTAAATGTTTAAGAGATACAAATGGCAAAATCGTAGATGAAGAAAAAAAAAATAGCAAATATATTAAATGATTACTTTTCACAAGTTTTACAAAGGAAGATACTGACAACATGCCCCACATTTCATCCAGTTCCTATCCAGTTTTAAACAACTATAGCATAACTGAGGCAGAGGTGTTAAAGGGACTAGGAGCTCTTAAAATAAACAAATCCCCTGGGCCGGATGAGACCCTCCCAGTAGTACTCAAAGAAATGAAAGAAGTAATTTACAAACCGCTAACCAAGATCATGCAGCAGTCTCTTGACACAGGGGTGGTACCGACAGACTGGAAAATTGCAAACGTAATACCGATCCACAAAAAGGGAAACAAAACTGAACCAGGTAACTACAGACCAGTAAGCCTGACTTCTATTATATGCAAACTTATGGAAACTATAATAAGATCCAAAATGGAAAATTACCTATATGGTAACAGGGTCCTGGGAGACAGTCAACATGGTTTTAGGAAAGGGAGATCGTGTCTAACTAACCTGCTTGATTTTTTTGAGATGCAACATCGATAATGGATAATTGCAAAGCATATGACATGGTTTATTTAGATTTCCAGAAAGCTTTTGACAAAGTCCCGCACAAAAGATTAATTCTCAAACTGAACACAGTTGGGATTCAAGGAAACACATGTACATGGATTAGGGAGTGGTTAACATGTAGAAAACAGAAAGTACTGATTAGAGGAAAAACCTCAGAATGGAGTGTGGTAACCAGTGGTGTACCACAGGGATCAGTATTAGGTCCTCTGCTATTCCTAATCTACATTAATGATTTAGATTCTAGTATAGTAAGCAAACTTGTTAAATTTGCAGACCGACACAAAAGTAGGAGGAGTGGCAAACACTGTTGCAGCAGGTCATTCAAAATGATCTAGACAAGATTCAGAACTGGGCAGACACATGGCAAATGACATTTAATAGAGAAAAGTGTAAGGTACTGCACGCAGGAAATAAAAATGTACATTATAAATATCATATGGGAGATACTGAAATTGGAGAAGGAATCTATGAAAAAGACCTAGGAGTTTTTGTTGACTCAGAAATGTCTTCATCTAGACAATGTGGGGAAGCTATAAAAAAGGCTAACAAGATGCTCGGATACATTGTGAAAAGTGTTGAATTTAAATCAAGGGAAGTAATGTTAAAACTGTACAATGCACTAGTAAGACCTCATCTTGAATATTGTGTGCAGTTCTGGTCACCTCGCTATAAAAAAGATATTGCTGCTCTAGAAAGAGTGCAAAGAAGAGCAACCAGAATTATTCCGGGCTTAAAAGGCATGTCATATGCAGACAGGCTAAAATAATTGAATCTGTTCAGTCTTGAACAAAGAAGACTACGTGGTGACCTAATTCAAGCATTCAAAATTCTAAAAGGTATTGACAGTGTCGACCCAAGGGACTTTTTCAAGCTGAAAAAATAAACAAGGACCAGGGGTCACAAATGGAGTTTAGAAAAAGGGGCATTCAGAACAGAAAATAGGTGGCACTTTTTTACACAGAGAATTGTGAGGGTCCGGAATCAACTTCCCAGTAATGTTGTTGAAGCTGACACCCTGGGATCCTTCAAGAAGCTGCTTGATGAGATTCTGGGATCAATAAGCTACTAACAACCAAACGAGCAAGATGGGCCGAATGGCCTCCTCTCGTTTGTAAACTTTATGTTCTTATGTTCTTATAAACAATTAAGATAGCTGATTCCTCATCCAGCGCTCACAGAATATCACAGACATTTGCCAAGCTTTTTGAGACGTTATAGTAATAAAATAATGACTTGGATAGTATTATTGAGGAGTTTGGTGATAAATCAAGTGATCAGGAGATGATTTATCAGTATGCTCGACTATGAAGAGGTATGTGATAAATACAGCGAACAAGGAGTGGGGCAGGGCTGGAGATGCAGTACTGAGTGTCCTGTTGATATGCAGTGCCTTTTAAACCTGTTTTATTTTGAATAAAATTACTTTTAAAACAGCGTTTGTAAAATAAACAGCCCGTATGAAAATAAATTAGACCTGTACTACTTTGTTGTGTCAGGATAAAATGGGCTTCAAATGAAAGTGTGTGTAATAAAAAGAAGACATGTTATGAATGGTTAAAAGACAGACCCATTCCAATAGAAAATAAGGTATGTCAGTAACTTATAGTACGTACACCCCACCACGGGTATAAATATCTCTTACTGGTGTCAGTATTTTGAAAAGTAGGCCATATCAAAATGGGTCATTGTGAGTCATTTGAGTGACAGAGGACAAGGTTTGCATGTCAGTGTGGTAGTGCCTAGTACCTAACCATACTGTAGCCAAAGCTCTACCTTGGTTCAGTGACCTACCTAGTAAGAGAAGTTGTGTTACTTCAGTCACTTGTCCATAAGGATTCGCTGCCTGGCAGATGTATCGCCCCTGATCGAGCAGGGAAGCGTTCACTATCAGCAGGGATCCATCCTTTGACTGATAGTGGTTGGGGACAGACTTGCCATTCACTACTGTCCAGGAGATTTTAGATTTTGGGATGCCTGCAATACAAGTCAGAAATAATTATTTTGGCATTACTGTATACAGTGTCCATTTCAGAGTTGGGAATGTAAACGTAAAACGCAACATTTTGTTTTTGTCTTTATGAAGCTTTAAGTGTTATCTCTGACTGTATAGCTGATAAAAATATCAGTAAATCTTTGTTCCCTTTCAATTCTTCTAAATGTTAAAACTAAATAATTGGAGAGATAGATAGATAGATAGATAGATAGATAGATAGATAGATAGATAGATAGATAGATAGATAGATAGATAGATAGATAGATAGATAGATAGATAGAATACTTTATTAAACAATTAACAAAACAATAAATCATCAGTATCAAAAAACATTGCAATACAGAAACAAAAACAGGCCTGAACCCCCCCAGGTTAATAATGCTCTGACAGACTGTGGGTGCTGTTCTAAATTATTTCTGTCCTTACAGTGTTTAACTGTACAGTTAAAATCCCCACCAAAAATGAACACTGCTTCAAGTTTACAGTCTAATACAACTACTAATGTCTGGAGAAACTAATTCTCTCTTTACTTTCATTAGGTGCATAAACATTAATAAACTGAAAAAACAACTTTTCAAAAACTGCCTGGGCTTTAAGCAGTCACCTCTTAACAACCTCACTGACACTTACTGAACTGGGTTTGAAACGTTTTGCAAATGAAACAGCCACTCCTGCACTAAGACTAGTCCCATTTCCAAAAATAATACCCCCTCCCATTTTAACTGATTTAAGATCTACATGGGTTTCCTGCAGAAAATTAACATTGAGATTTTTCTAAGCTATGTAATAGAAAATAACTCTCTTGAGATCATTCCTACAACCAGTGATAATTAAAACCCCAATATTTAAATGGCTCAATAGGAGAAAATGAGAAAAGAACAAACGGACACAGAAAGAAAAAACAGCAGACAGTAATAACAGAAAACAGCTTGTTGTAACTAAAAGTCATGATCTTTTTTTTGTTTTCAAACCATTACGGATTTTACTTGTAATATTCTTCAGACGGACTGCTCCTGAGTGTAAATTTTTTTCTTGACAGAATGCATGAGCGCGGAAATAAATCAGTATTAGGAAAAAAAAACTCTATAATATTAATACCTCATCAGCCTTTGGACTGACCTAAAAACTCCTTTATACTTTGTGTGCTATATTCACCTTCAACTGTCTGTGATTCAGAGACATCTGATGCGATGGAAGAGTCAGAGAGACTGCCCTCCTCATCACTTTTGGAAGCTGAGCAATCTACAGCCACAGCATAGGCAGCCTGCAAGCTCTATGGCACAGAAGGATCCCAAGCAGACACTGAGCGCAGACCCCCACCCCCCACCGCTACACTAGTCTTTTTTTTCGCACCTCCCCTCAGCCTGTACTTTCACTGATTCTTTGTTACGCTGTTTAGCACTAACATCACTCGTCACTGTCTGATTTTCGCTACTGCCTGCCACCTCTCCTGACTGTACCATAGCGCTACTGCTTACCTAAAACAGTTAATCGATTCAGTCACGGCACACATTTCAAGAGGAATAAACTCATTGGACAAAACTTTAATACCATGACCACAAGTTAGCTTTTCAAAACAGAAATTAGTACTAATACTAAGAAACGAATTCACAGCAACAATGGTGTGCAGAACTCTCCACTGGAGATCCACTTTTCTGGATTGGTGGTTTATACAGGTTATTCCAGGCAGGTTTAACAGAAACTTCAACACCCAATCTCTTCCCCCCACTGCATATCTGGGACATCTTTCAAAATGTTAAAGTTCCTAATCTTAACACACAGCCTGTACAATGCTTTCTTTTCTATTTCTCCAAATTGCAGGCTGTAGAATGCTCCAAACTGTACAAGGTGTACTTGGGAGTCAGCTGTCAGGATCGACAGCAGGTCTAACCTGAGGCTTAAAAACCTCTGGCTCTAAACACTGATAACTGTTCCCTTTGAAAAACTGACTCATAACCTTCATACCCTCACTAAACAATGCTGCCCAGAGCTGTGCTAAAATTGGGCATTTCAAATTAGGATTATATACCAACGGCTCTTCTTATTGCCAGTACAACCCCACACGCCTAAAATCTTGTTGTACTCTAAATAGCATCCAGGCATTCAGCAGCTCCCTGTAAAAATCAGGAAAAATCCAACTGTGCAGTATTCAATAAAAACATCTGTCTGTCTAATCTCATCTTCCCTACCCATCGGAGGGAAAAAAAGCCAGTGTCCAGGGGAGCAGCTTCTGTAGAGAATACAGCCTAAATGCTGCCACCCTACTCACAATATCAACCAAACCCTGATCTCCCTCTTCAACAGACAAAAACAGTACACTCTGCTTTATCCAGTGCAATTGGTCCCAGAAAAAAATCTACTATCACTCTCCGGATCTCTTTTAATAACAACACAGGGGGATCTACACATCATAATCTGTGCCATAACAGAGGTTACTAGGTTGTTAATTACTCAAACTCCACCTCTATAGAATAGTTTAGTCAGTAGCCATCACCAGCTCTGCAGTCTACTTTTGACTTTATCTAACATCCCATTCCAGTTCTCTTTATCTACCCCCTCCTTCAAGAACACTCCCAGGTATTTAAAAACTGCTGGACTCAACTGTAACCCTGGGGGTAGATCTGGAGGCCTACTGCCTTCCCAATCACCTAATAAAAACACACTGCTTTTTTACTAGTCTATTTTTGCAGAGGAACCTTCTCTGAACGATGTCAAGCAATTATTTAATATTTGTACATCTTTTTTTCCACCCAAAACAAAGATTACAACATCATCAGAATAGGCCACCACTTTTATAGGCTCCTCCCCCGGTACATTTGGACTGCACAATCCAGATAACAAAAGCCTTAATTTATGGAGTAAGGGTTCAATTGAAAGCAAAAATAACATCCCAGACATGGAACAACCCTGAATTCCCCTCTGCACCTGAATAGGAGAGCTAAGCACACCATTCATTTTAAGGTGTACTAAAAACATTACTGTAGAGTAACTGAATTTTAGCCAAAAAACTGCGCCCAAAGCCAAAAGCTATAACTATATTAAATACGCAATCAAAAACTTTCTCCTGATCTAAAGAAATGAGACCAGCTTTAAATCCCAAAAGCTTGGAGGCTGCTAATAGAGCACCAGTCAGAAAGACATTATCAAACCTTGATCTACCGGGGACACAGTACGTTCGAGATGCACCACACAATTCATCACTTTGGCCAATCTGTTTGCCAAAGTTTTTGATAAAATGTTGTAATCTCTACAAAGGAGACTTATTGGATGCCAGTTCTTTATAGTACATAAGTCCCCTTTCTTTGGCCGCAAAGTCAATACTGTGTGCCGACAGCTCAAAGGCAGTTCCTTTTCCACAACATCCTCAAATACCACATCAAACAGATCCTTTCTGACTAGACCAGAAAGTCTAGACTAGAATTCTACTGGAATTTACCATCAATACCTGGTACTTTACCATTGTTAAGTTCTACAAAAGCATCGGAGAACTGGAAAGTCAACTCTGTCTCTCTCTCTCTCCAACTGATCCTTCTCCTCTTCAGGAACCTGGGCCAGACCTTCTAGGCACTGCTGAGTTTTACCAGACTCATCCCCAGCTTCCGCAGTAAACAAGTCAAAGTAAAAACCCACACTGTACTCCTGGATCACCTCAGGTTCGCTCAGTAGTTGTCCTTGATCCGTCCGTAAATAATAAATACCGTATTACTTCAATTTGTCGCTGTGGCGTTTATTTTAAATTGATCAAAATGACTGCGGCCCTTAAACGAGGGCGGCGATTATGCGAGGACGGCCTTTATTAATAATACCATGCTTTACAAACGCTGCAATATTTTATTACATGATTTAAGGCATTTTAGAAGTGGCGCGTGCGAGGCTCCAATCTGCAGCACTACACTCCTGTGTGTTTTTGGGGCTTGAATGTAAAACATTTACTGACAGTTACCGAGAGCCTATTAGGTGGGAGTTGGGAGGTCTAGGAGTACTGTACCAGCGAATCAGGAGTGTGTATTGGTTGTTAAGGGGCGGGACAATGCTGGTGTCGCAGTTCAGTCCAAGAATGTGACGTATATGTTTTTCTGCACCAAAAAAGTGTATATTAGTTTGTAATTTCTCTTTGGGGGCGTTACATGTACATAGTCAGTGTTGCGCATCTATTTGTTTACTGAGTGTGTTTATTTTAGTAGGGTGGAGAAAAAATACCTTAATGTTTTTCTATTGATAGCGGCGTTTATTCGAGGGCGGCCTCTATTATAAAGCTGATATATGACTGTGGCGTCAATACGAGGGCATCTTTAATACAAGGGTGGCGCCAAATTGAAGTAATACGGTAAGTTTTCTGAGCAGTTTTCTTTTCCAAAGCAAAGAAATTTTGTAAGCTTCAGGTCCTCAAACAGCCTGTCACTATAACTGGACCCAGAGCTCTATGGAGCTCATTGATGTCCTCCTCCAGCTCTCTTGTTGCTAAACCCGTACACTTAATAATATCTTCTGTATACTTTTGACAAAGTAGTTTAATCTGAACTTTAGGGACATCCCACCATAGCCTTAAAGATGAAAAATTACATTGTTGCCTGCTCCATCGTTCCCCCCCAAAATTAAAACATTTAATAAAATGAATATCATTTAAAAGCTTAGTGTTTAAACGCCAATATGAAGTATATACACATGAAGAAGGGATAAGCATGTTCAAATTAACCAAGCTGTGGTCAGAGAAACCAGTAGGGCATATATCACAGGTAGCAAATAAATTTAAAATGATGCTTAAAAACATAAAACCTATCAAATCTGACTTGTCAAAAACATCCAGCACTCCCTTTCACCCAAGTATACTGGCGAACATCAGGTTTCATCATTCTCCACACATCCTCTAGATCATGCTCTCTTAAGACAGAGTCCAGCTCACTGACTGACCTTGGATGGGGTTCAGAGCCATTCCTATCAACCTTGTTATCTACTGTACAGTTAAAACCCCCACCCAATAAAACCACATCCTTAGGCTGACACTGTGCCAGTACTTTATTCAGAGTTTGGAAGAATAACATTCTCTCTCTCCCATCATTTGGAGCATAAACATTTAGAAAGACAAGAGTCTTACTACAAATACTGACTTGAACTTTTAATAGCCGCCCTTGAACCTCTTCACTCACAACAAAAGAGTCCTGTTTAAAATCCTTAGAAAACAAAATCGCGACTCCTGCACTGAAATTATTGCCATGGCTCAGTATAACCTCCCCGTCCCACTGTTTAATCCAATCTGCCTTATTGTTTTCATCTGTACGTGTTTTTTGAAGCATGGAAACACTTATTTTCTTCTGTATTAAATATTCAAAAACTGCTGTTCTCTTTCCTATATCTCTCCCTCCATTAATGTTTAAAGTACCTAAATTAAAATTCTGCATAATTGGAGTAAAAGAGAAAATAAAACACAACAAACCAATAGACAGAAAGAAAAAAAAGATAGTTGTGCACATCTAAACATTTTTACTAGATTTAAAAGAAGCACACACTTTGCTCATTAAATTCTTCTATCGGTCTCATTCTTTTTTCTCAATTCCTGTGACTGACGCGTTGCGCATCAATTGCTGCGCAGAATTTACAAATAATTTCTAGTCAGGAAAGTGATCAACTACACTAATGTTTCTTTTAAGTTTAATCAGCTCCAGAAAACTACAAATACTTTCATTACTGTACCTTTCTCTCTCCAACTGACTAGCAGACATTTCACAAGTTACTGAGGAGTCAGTATCGCTCTCACTCACATCATTGTCAGCGTCTCTGCTGTCTTCCACTATAGTGTGAGTCACTGAGAGGTTGGCAGCACTGCTAACACTAACAGAGACAGTGTCTCTTCTCACAGCTAAAACATTCCTGGAGTCATCACTATGAGAGACTATAGTTTCTGAGCACACACTGTTTCGCTGAATGAATCTTGTTGGTTTTTTATTCTTCTTTTTCCCAGGCATTTTAAAATCAATATTTGTATTAATCACCTGCCCACCCTTCTCTATTTCTTCCTCTGATTGTATATTTTTAACCATTTTTAATCAGTTTCTAGAGCTCTTTGATTCGTCTATTCCCTTTCTTTCTGAGCGACAGACTCTGCCGCTGCAAACATGGGTCTCCCAGTCTCTCCCACACCGGGCACAACTGCAGTATTTTGAGTAGAGAGGTGCCTTACTCACAGGCACCTCTCTACTCTCATTCTGTTCACTAGTTTCTCCCCTTTCATTATCGTGGTGCTCACTGTTTTGTTGTATAGTTTTTGGCAATGTGTCCCTCATGCCCACAAGAGAAACGTTTAATTAATTCTTTTGAGGCAAAGATTACATAATCGGCACCATCAACGCGAAACATAAAAGCTACGTTTAATTTATCATTAGTTTTATTTAGATGTATATAGACCTGTCTCCTGAAGTAAACAATGTGTTTTCATTCAGGTTTTTTACAGCCCAACAGAATCATGAATATATCTGACATTATCTGTCTGTGCCGGTTAGTTCTTTTAAAATCAGATCATTTTTCAAATAAGGGGGAACATTCGAAATAGTAATTTTTTTTAGCTGGGACCACAAGAGGCAAAATAGAAACTAAAACCCCACTGATTACTAATCCCTGCTGCACTACCGTTTGAACTAATTCCTAATTACTGAGGAAAACCACAACAGCTTTATTCAACCTTGAAGCCAATTTAATGTTTCCACACCCAACTACTTTTCCAAGTTCGACAACACATTTTTGCACAGGTACTATACCATTAACAATGATTTTAATGCCGCGCCTTCTTGTTACATTTTCAAAACCAAAACACGAACCTTCCTTCCAGACTTAGCCATGGTGGCAGAGTCAGGTAAATAAAAAAAAAAAAATCAGCCAAACACTTAATAAACAAACAATCCATTTAACTGACACAACAAAGAAAACTACCCACACGCCAATGACTCGAGACTCACACACTCCCTCCCAGCAAACTCAGCGACAGACAGCATGAAAGGAGATAGATAGATAGTGTGACATATGATCAGTTCATAAAGATCCAAAGCAGTCCTACTTTCCTTTATAATAGGCTTTCATTTGAACTGCAAACCACCTGCAGAGCCGCCTGTAATTTTTAATAGTAATGAAGTGTAGAAAACCTGTCAGTTTGTACAATCAGCTCCAATGATTACCATATAGCCTTTTCTGCCCTTTGCGGCAATACTGTACGTTGGCTGCTTGCGAATCAGCATCACTGCAGAATTGTACCGAATAAAATAATAAATGACCTATAAAACAACCGCAATCAGAATACAGCAATTACCACCAAGACATTTCCATTTCCTGCATATGGTAATGGATAAAACCCCCATACATTCCTTACAATAGGCCTTCGTTTGAACTGCAAACTACCTGCAACATGCAGAGCCGCTGGCAGCTTCCATGATTATGATAGAGCCTTCTTTGCCCTTTGAGGCAATGCTGTACATTGTCTGCACAGTTTTGTGGTTATGCTTGAGAATCAACATCACTGCACAGACAAAGAAGTTCAACTGCAGAATTGTAACCGAATAAAATAATAAATTACCTATAAAACAACCGCAATCAAAATACAGCAATTCCCGCCAAGAAATTGCAATTTCATGCATACGCTAAAGCCCTGGAATTTATTTCTTAACTCTTTTCCTCCTGAGATTTCTAATAACCACAGTGCACCCCTGTGCATGTGTAATTGTCTGGTTTCAATACCGCACACGGTCTCACTGAAACCGAAGCACTTAGGGCTCAATTCTCAAATTGTCTCTAATGAATTGCATTCGTCTATGGCTTCACAAATGCAATTTCACATATGTTACGCTAAAATCCTTTTTTTACATTTAGTCGTTCAGATTAAGAAAGATGCTTTATACTAATAAACTCCAAATCCGACATACTTGTAAATTTTCTGTATGTAATGTAAACATTATTAATTTGTATTCACAAGTGTTTGATTAAGACAGGAATGGCGATATATATATATATATATATATATGTATATATATATATATATATATATATATATATATATTACAACCGATAATAATCTAATTGTGGTCAGCTTTATGAATGGGATTCAGAAATAAAAATACATAGAATTAAAAAAAAGTGTTTTACTTTACTTGAAAGTAACTTCAAACATTGTAACAAAGGAATTTTATGTTTAATCATGTTTTAAGATGTTATGGCGCTAAGGAGGAAAGATGTACTGGGAGCCATGTAAAGACACTGGGACTATGAATAGAGGGGATTTGCAAAGCCTGTTTTATATTACATTCCCTAATGAGCCACACACATTACTTACTGTATATAAAATAGCACTCAGACTGCATTAGTATCTCTTACACGTCGAACACCTGTGCAGGAATGATGTATGTGATGATGCGTTACAAACATGGTACTATTATGTAACTGCATGGTTTGAGGAACATTACGGTGGCGACAGCTTTGCAAAATTACTGCCACCCAAGGGTTATTTTTTCTTGTACAGCACCCACAATCAATCTTGAACTAGAGAATCCAGGACACAGTTGTATACAGAGAAGTAAGCCAATAGCTTAGAGCACTATGTCTTAAAACTTGAAAGTATGATATTAGAAGCTGAAAAGCAAACAATGGTGGCAACGGATTACCAAAAACACACAAGCTCCCCTCACTTGGATGCTTACAAATTTACTAGATATAATTTCAAACAAGGTTTTGAGTGAAAGGTTCTCTTTTTATTCCTGCACAATTCCAGTAGACGGTGAGAACCTGAACTGGGAACTCCCTTTTTAGGTGTTTTTTGCGAATTCAAAACCTACCACAAAACCTTCTACCACGGATGTGTGTTGCAATTTATTTGAGACATTTTTTTACCGTGTGATATTTTCATGACATGCTCACCTTCAACCTGACACCGGAGGGTAATGTTGGCACCGAGACGGCACGTAACTCTGCCTCCCACATCTACAGTCACGGAGCTCAAGTTTAGGATCACATGCTCGCCTTTGGAACCCTGGATCAGTGGCTTTCCTGTGAGGTAAAAAAAAAAAAAAATGATATAACAGCATTATGTGATGATAGGAGAACAACAAACAAGAATAAACGTAACTTCAGAAACAAATTATTATATTTTACAATCAATTTGGTATTTACTTTGTAATATGAGCATGTGTTTTTATAAAACTATGAGGCTTCATGTAATACCAATGAGCAGACTTCAAGAGATTATGTGAAGATAAAAACACAGATGCTGAAGCAGACTGAGTAAGCAGGTAAGCAGCAGATGTTTTGTATTAAACCATGTTGTAAGAAAGAAAAAAAAACAATTTAACATTTTCTTAAAAATGTTTGAGTTACGTGAGGTCATTTTTTTTTTTTTATGTCTGTACACAAATAGTACAAATAAAAAATGTATTAAAACTCAATGCTACTGGTTCTGAACTAACTCACAAAATACTATATGATATGAACAAAATGAAGAAGAAAGCTACATCTGTTTTTGTATTTCATTCACCATATAAATAGGGAGGTTTACATAAAATGTGCTGTTTTATCTAGTGGCTTTTGGGACATACTTGTTTTTAAAAGATCAATACTGCTAAGTTGTTTTAAAACTGAAAGAGCAGTCAAACCTGTCAGTGTGATGGTGGAAGAGAGGGCAGAGGAACCAACACTGTTCCTTGCAGTACACGTGTAGAATCCCACATCAGTCTCATTGGGTGAAAGAATCTGCAGGGATCCCTCTGGGAGCATTCCAACCCTGCAATATTTAGAGTATACTTATTTTTGTTAAATAGTGTTAAGACTAACAGATCCTGTATACTACCTATAAAAAACTTTCACATCCCTGGAGACAAAACGGGTGGCACCGAGCAATACAAAACCAATAGCATTGAGTTCAATTTTGCAATTATTGCACAGATGTGAGTAATACTTACCTACTGCTGGCTTTCAACTGCTCTCCATTCTTAGACCAGCTAATGGTTGGTTCTGGATTCCCTACAGCTTCACACTTGACGACCAAGAGGTTAATCCAGCTACGAAGGACGACTGTGTGACCAACATGGACAACAACCACAGGAGAGGACAAGTGTGGTTTCAGATGAGCATGTGTCTTCTTCACAATTAAAGGAGCCCTTAGATGCTGCCTGGGGTGCCCCATAGACTCGATAGAGCTTGACAAATCTGTATGTGGTGTGATTGGTGTTCCAGTATTAGATTTACGGACCAAAGATTCCAGTGAAATGGAGTTGCCTTTTTCCTGATACCTCATGGTGGACGCGTCGCTCTCAGCCTGGCTCTTTGTAACCTCCGTCAGCAGCTGGGTGAGGAGACGGTCGGCATAATCGCCCCTGAGCTCCTCGGGCTGTGCAGATAAGTTCTTGATGATCTCATCCAGCCTTCTTTGCTCGGTGACCATGGTGAGTGGAGCTGTTGCTTCCAGGCTATGGTCCTCTTCAGAGAAGGAGATATTTCTCTCTGATTCCTGCAGCTCCCAAGAGTCTGGGTTCTCCCTTGTCAGCCCTTTCATCTCAAGAAGTCGCAATACAATGTCATCGTACTGGCTAAACTGATCCTGGAAGACCCATATTTTGCTATTACCCATTGATTCTGCAATTGTCTTGCCACTGGATATCAACCACTGTTTGTCTTTTGACTCTTTAATTTTTGCTGCAGATGGTGGGGAAATGAGCTTATGGTTACCACCAATGAGCTTGACAATGAAGCTCTCCCTCATTGGCCCTGCCACACATGTATAGGTCCCAATGTCAGACGGCTTGAGGTGGTGGATTTTAATATATCCATATGCAGAGACTGTTAGGTGAGGTAAGCTGGTTAAGGGCTTGCTATCCTTTTCCCACTTGATTAGAGATTTCCGGAACCTTATGACAGGACACCTTAGAACGATGGAGGTTTTCGGTTTCAGATAAGCGTATCCACCCATGACAAACTGCAGCTTTCTCTCTTTTCTCAACTGCATGTAAACCTTCCTCAAAGTTATTATGTGTGGAGACAGTTTTTGGCCAGGATTCAAAGGTTCTAGAGTGAAAAAAAAAAAATTCTTTTGGAACTAGCTTTACAAGCAGAATTTTAAAAACAGGTCTCAGAATGGTTTAATGATACAATATAATATCCATTGGTGTCTGTTTATTACAGTCTTCCAGTAAGAACACAAACTCAATTACAGTATTTCCCTATAATAATATGACTGCCAAGAGTTGCCTGTCCTTCACACCTACAGTAGATTAATCATCCCACACCCTGTAAAGACTTAGTTGACGTACATGTGTGTGTGTACTCCATTTTGTGCTTGGCACACTAAACAACAAGGAAAGGAAACCCGGTTGCTAAGTTAGTTCACACAGACTATAGAACTCTGGTTCTTACTTGCACAGGATGCCAGTGAGCATGGTCTGATAGAAGGCAGCTGACTTAAATTGGAACAGGCTGAAGAGCTGAGGATCACATATTCGCCGTTTTCATCCATCTTCCTGCAGACCACTGGAAGAACCTGGTTGCCTTCTCCACAGCTTGCAGAGCACTGGCAAAAACAAATATAAAATCGCAAAATCACCCTTGCAATGTAACACTACTGGCGCTGGGCACTTTAGCAGAAAGTCCACAAGGCCAATGATTCACTGTTAACGATATATTTAAGAATATATTTAAGAATTTCCGATTATTTTATTTTTCATATCACGCATTTATACTTATGAGAGATTTCAGCAGAAATATAAAAGCTACATAAGATTTGTAAAAAGTCCTTATGACCTACTTACCTGTGACCACTCCAGAGCACCCCACTCTGCAGGACATGCCCTGTTCTCACAAGGTTGCTGGGTAGTTGGATTCGGAAGAGAGCAGAAGGTTTCAGGCAGTTCCAGGAAACTGCCGTCGGCCAGTCTCTGCTTACAGAGAACCTCCCGGGTCTGAACACCACCTCCACAGCTACGGGAACACTGTGAGACATTAATGGAAAAATGATCTAGGGAGTTACTAAGGATGTTTTATTCACTAATTACATAGGGAGTGTAAATACTTTTGCAAATTGTACCAGTAGAAACTTCCCTATACATTTCCATGACAGATTTCTTTTTATTATACTTTATATAACACTATGTGTCATTTAAAAATAATCTATTAATAAACAAATGTCAAGTACCAGGAAGGAATGTTTTGATATAGATACTATATATATGACTTAAGGGCCTTTCACACCTAGTTCACTTAGAGAAGATAAATCACACAAGTTCAGTTACACCTAAGCTCGGTTCGTTTGTGCAGGTGTGAAACATCAAAAATATTAGTTTTGCATCAGAGTGCGCAGTAAAGAAGAGGACTAGGATTCACTTGAAAGGGTGGTCTCGGCTTGACTGAGGGGGAACTGTAATGCGTTTCCCCCAGCGTGAAAGCAATCGCGTTAGAATTCACAATGCAACGAACCGACTGGTGCTAATGTGATGCATAACCCACTGTATGTATTCTAATTTATAATTATTAGAAAATATAATTATTTCTATATTACATATATAAATAGCTTGGTCCCTCACGTAATTGGTCTTTCTGCCTTGACACACTTTTTCTGCGTTTATGTGTCATTACAATACGATCATATTGAGATGACAAAGGCTGATAAAACGGATTGACAGGGACGGTTTACAACTTGCAGATGTTGGGGTAATGCCACTGACAATGCAACAGTAGACAGAAATTGAAAAAAGAAAGCATTCCTCTTTATCTGTCGCCTTTGAAAATGTCTCCTCCTTGCACATAATGCAGCACGAAAATGTCTGTGTTGCTCAACAATATTTATTGTCCAGCTTTCGTGCTGACGTTCTACCAACAGATGTTAAATAAACAAAATGTATGTATATAGTACTGATATCGCAAGCCTTGTATGGCCGGAACCTCCCATGTTTAGTAATGAACATCCGTCTGGGCATTAACAGGAAGATATAATTTTGGTCACGTGCACAAATCCAGGCTCAGTTGAATAATTGCAGTGTGAAAACAAACATATTCTGGTACGATTACAGCCGAGAAGGAGAACTTAAACTCGCTTGGAGGAAAAATGCAGTTTATTTGAGATCTTCTGGTGTGAAACCAATCAAGGCAAAATTGCAACATTTTAGATCGTTTGCAAGTGAATTCTAAATTGGACCTTCATAAATGAACTAGGTATGAAAGGGTCCTTAGTTCAGCTAAAGCCATTTAAAACGTATAGGGATTTTTTTTTTCTTTTCTGGGAGTACATTAAAAAAAAAAAAAAAGTTACAAATCCTTTTCCTATGAATCATACTTTTCCATGACAGACCGTAATACAATCATGACACATGATTCAGTGTACAAATACAACGGTTTATGGTGCATAAGCATGATAAACCTTGTTTAAGGAGGCCTGTTTGCTTGTCTAAAGTATTTGGATTACTATAGCCATTTGTCGTCCTCAAGAAAAACGTACTGGCGCAAATCCACCACCAAGTCTACTTGGCTCCGAGATTTCCAACAATTCCCATGGGTTTCTTTACAGTTTGTCTCAATTTTGTTAATCCCCTACATGTAATCATGTAATATATCTCAGTCATGATATCGACTCTAAATAATTTTATTACAAGGGATTGTTACTGGTAGATTTTTTTAATGAATGAAAAACATTACTGTTCCAAATAACCTTAACCACCAAGAAATACTATAGCAAACACTCACTGCTGCATTGTACAGTAGGTTGTGTGTTCTAGGCCCTTTAGGGTCAAGACAGTGATGTTTAGAGGTTTTGCAATGCAGCTATTCACTTGATGATAGCACAAATACTATTGCCTGTAGGTCTACCACATGTGCCTTGAAAAATATTGTAATAATAAGCTCCACCAGTAGAGTAAGTAACCCTGCATTGCAGCTTGCTTTTTTATTTTCATTTTTTAATTGTCAGGTCTAATTTATCCTTAAAATGTACATGGCGAGTCATGCCAATGCAATAATAATAATAATAATAATAATAATAATAATAATAATAATAATAATAATATTTTTAATATAGTGCCTTTCACAATAAAAATAGCCTCAAAGTGCTTCACATGAATAAAAACACTGACAAATATTAATAAAAGAATGCCAGAAAACAATAAAAACTGAAGAAACACATAGAACAGTAAAACAAGGCGGAGAAATAATTTTAGCATAAAAATGCTACATTATTAAAGTGTGCTTTTAATTTTGTTTTAAAAGCAGTGACACTTGGTTCTTCCCTTGCAGATCATTCCAGAGTTTTGGGGCACTATAACTGAATGATCTAACATCTGTGTTTTTTTGGGGTTTTTTTGTGGGACAATAAGCAACCTCACATTCTGTGATCTGAGTGGTTGTCTAGGAATATATGGTATTAAAAGATCATTTAAATACGATGGTGCAAGGCCATTTAATGCCTCATATGTTAAAAGCAACACCTTCAAATCTACCCTGAATCGGACTGGAAGCCAGCACAGAGATGCTGGCACAGGAGTAGTGTGATCTCGTCTCTTAGTCCCAATTAAAATTCTAGCTGCAGCATTTTGTATAAGTTGCAGCTGTGACATAACACAGCTATGAGTACAAGAGAATAGGACATTACATTAATCAATTCTAGAAGATACAAAAACATCCATCAATCTCTCAGTATTTGAGTGGGAAAGAACACTTCTCAATTTGACGATATTTCTTAAATGATAAAAATACATTTTAGTAATATTCCTGATGTGTTTATGGATCTTTACCAAAATATGTAGGTCCTTTAACCAACGATGATTTTTTAATATAGTTAACCAGTGCACCTGACTGTGAGCTTTATACTGATTCTCTACTGTACTGGTGGTCCTCAGTTAACTTCCTCTAGGCATGCAACTAGACATTCCATTAAAGCAAACACATTGGTGGATCTTGTAAAAGTTATTGTTTTAACTGTACCCATTAAACAATTTTCCTATAATCAGCTATATAATTTGCCCAATTATGCTAGCAGGCTGCAATTCTAGCCACAAAAAACAGAATCAATGACTGACATTTATGACATCTCTGCATACTGTCTGCACTGAATAACTGCTGTATTTTGTCTCGTCAGGGGACAGCTTAACCAATGTAAAAGATGCTGGGGAAATATACACTTCTGAACTGATCTTAAAAGAGGAAAACATAAATCCCTCCAAACAAAATATACAAAATGAAAGTTCAGTGGTGTTAAAAGACAGTAGGATTTCACTACTGGGATGTAATTCTGATGAAGTCATTTTTGCATTTCTAGTAGATGTAATTTGCATTTATAGTAGTACTAAAAAATAACTTTCAGCAATAAGTTGAAAATGGACCGGTGGTCCCCTTGATCAGGCTATGGAAGAGATAAACACAGTGTAAGTAAGACTGGAACGACAATCTTATTTAATTTATTTAATTAAAAAAGGGGTTTTGTAATTATGAACATATGTTCTTACAGAAATTGTGATTTTTTTCAGCCAATTGTCAATAACAGGTAATGCAATTTCCACACAACACTTACTGTGGGTCACCATACAACATGTTCCTGTGCCTATTAATCCGACACAGATGGTTTGGCCTTTTTTGTAATCTGAGCAGATATGATTGGCCTGATCTGGGGAGTTGAAAATGCAATGCTCAATCAGGCAAATGTGGACACCAATGCAAAACCAAATTCATCAATGATCTGGATCTTACTTGGGCCCTTTTTTAACTGCATCTGATCAGTGAGTGCACCAAACCCTTGTATGGCAAAATGAACTACCTGCTGCCAGTCTTGGGGGTACCAGGCGGGCGGGCAGTCAAAGCGGTTGCAGGCCTGCACCTGGGCGGGCTTGGCCAGCCGGCACTTCTCATCACTCAGGGTGACAGTCTCGTTGCTCTCTCTGGACAGCAAGTGGGTGCACGTCACGTCCCGGGTCCTCAGGCCCACTCCACAGGTGGCGGAACAGGAACTCCACTTCCCCGTTTCCCACCTGAGAGAAACGGCGGAAAAGCATGACGCACCATGTTCATTTCCTGGCATGGGGACTAATCAATAAACCCACGAGCTGTGAAATATCATGTTTAGAAAACAGAAGTCAATAAACTTACTGGAAGTGGATAACTTTTTATTTGGTTTTCGGTAGGACATGTAGCAATTTTAAAATAAACTGCCTGTAGTGAAATTCTTTGACAAATCTTTGACTGGAAATACTTGGTGACAATGCATTATCTGTATCTGGTACAACTTACCAAACACAGTTTTTCATTTACATACAATAATCTCGAGAAAGAAAAAATACTTTCACAATTTTGTTGTCCTTGCTTCAGACACTGGTGCTGGCATATTTTACTTCTTTGGCAC
Source organism: Polyodon spathula (assembly GCF_017654505.1). NCBI lineage: Eukaryota > Metazoa > Chordata > Actinopteri > Acipenseriformes > Polyodontidae > Polyodon > Polyodon spathula. Next base: position 68,857,196 of record NC_054534.1, on the reverse strand, counting down.
CGAAGAGAGGGCTCAGGAACAGGCCTCTGATTAGTCACATATTGTGTTAACACTGAGCTTCCTTCCCTCCATCCTGTATAGGGAACAGTGCTCTAATTAAGGGATGATGGAAGATGGAAGCTGATCAATGCACATTTTATTATGCGTCTAAAATAGTAAATTCAGCTCTCAGCAGGTCAGAATGGATTCAGTTGCAAATAAAAAAAAGAAAAGAACCGCCTAGTTTAACCATGTTCAATAAAAAAAAAAACAAGAAAGCAAGGGATTAATATACTGTACCGTTAAAGCTGAAACAAGATTTTTTTTCACTGACCTCCAAAGTAAATTATTCCTCGTATGCACGCTTTTTTCCTTTTTTAGACCGAGAAAGCACAGTAAGAACTGTTTTTGAAATGCTGTTTTGTAAATTGCCAAATACTGTATTGCAGTGCTTTTTTATGCAATAATTTTCACAGACTTTCTTTGTATAGCATATATGCAGTACCATACTTTGGTGTTTTAGACACACTGATATACCTCTCATTGTTCATTTATAATGCCACGGCGTTAATAAAGCAATTACAATGTAGTAGAACGATGCCCTCTGAGATACAATATTTTCACATATCCGATGGACCCCTGGAACCAATTAAAATCACATATGACAGATTCTACTGTACTTATATCAGCCATGTGCTTGTATTTAATGTGCACGACTATATGTATCGGTGTCTTCATGCCGGCTTCTGCCCTGGATTTGTTTGTAAACAAGCTGTCCCTTTTAACCATGGCAAATGTGAACAGCTATGTTGTGATATACCAAGCGATGCATTATTGTGAAGAATCAACTGTATATCAGTGATGCAGGTCTCAAAAAAATGTATAAATCTAATTTTACAACCTGCTCAATGATTTAAATGGTTTTGTAAAGTCTCCTTTGGCCATTAATCTGTTTGTGAACTGTGGCAGTGAGGCTCTGAGGGATACTATTCTGCCTGGTATTCACCTGTGTGCATTCGCTGTAACGGTTGCACAGTACCTTGGTGGACAGGGCTCCGAGCTGCAGGCCTTGAGCAGCTGAGGGGGGCGTCGATGGCTCACACACAAGCTCTCCTCCACCACTTCTCTCGTCTGCTTGTTCAGGCAGATCACTACCGCCTCCTGCAGCCCTGCCCGGGAAACACCAAGGCAGAAACTCACTGTCAAAACTTTAGTAATAAAAATACATCCAAGACATGCTTCATTTTTGGCAAATATTAATGACCGGAAGTTCTTAATTCCCTAAAAAACAAAACAAAGCAATTTTGCATTGTTTAAACCTGTTACATTTTTTAAAAAATGTCATTTTTGCTTCTGAAAATTGGGATTTTCACTTCACGCAACAAAAACAATTAAAAAAAAAAAAAAAAACTGTTATACTTTTGGGCATTTTGAAGTACTATTGATAAAACACGACACCCTAAACAATGCAGCATTAAAGTTGCTGTACTTTTCAGTGAAATATGACAAATCCAGAGCAGGCTGATTTTAAAGGTATACCCGAGGACAGTATAAACGCAGATGGTATACGGTTTCTTTTTGGGAGCCTCTGGGTTCATCTTGCTCACACAAGAATCTGAGGCAGTGTGCAAAACTGTCCATTGTAAGAGAAGGATGAGGGAGGACTAAGCAGCACAAACGAATGGTCTGGGAGAGAAAGAACCCTGCTGTCAAAGCATAAACACAAACAAGTAGCACAACGGGGACTACAAATGGATGCCAAATGTTATATGAATAGAATAGAATATGAAATATGGAAGTATAAGCACCAAACTTGTGTGGTCTGTTTAAATCCAAAAACCTTCAGTGTTGTTTCTAAAATAATTTAAACACATCAGTGCTTCCTATAGTGCAGGAGACACCTGTAAATACAATCTCTGTCGATGGGCAGAGTGACAATATCTTTCTGTTAAAAGTACAGAGAAGATTTTGAAGATGTCCTCCACCGTTTGGCAAAACACCATAAAAAGAATAAAAAGAAACTATATATATATAGAATATATATACGCATACTAAAACACTAATATTGAAATATATATATATTTGTACATATATAATGTCTAAAGGAATAATAAGATTAACTATATATATATATATAATATATATATAATATATATATATATCTATATATATATATATATACACACACAGTAAAAATATACAGTCTGCTAAAACTAAAAAGTTAACTAAATAGTAGCAAAGAAATTGAAAAAATAAGCAGACAACATTACTGCTTCATATTTTTCACATTATGTGTTTAAACACAAAATCAGTTCTGTTGTATTATGACTGTTTGGTTTTACCAAAGGCTTCAGATTGTCATTCATTACCATTAAAACACCACAAAATCATTGCAATATACAAGCAGAACTATCAAGCTAACATGCCAACACAAGTGATTAGCTGTGTATACAACCAGATTTAAATATGCAAAGTTAGGACCAGCATATTGAACAGTTGTTGACAGAATTATCTGAGTAATGCAATTAGTGGTATCTAACAGGGGTGTACTCATTGTACTCATTTAAGAAGTATTTATCGACATTCATTAATGTGTTGACTTCCAATCAGTCAGTTTACTGCCTCGTCACGGCAGTAAAAAAAAATGTCAGTGCCCCGGAACAGAGGAAAATTAGCTTCCAACACTCAATGCAGACATTAATTGCAATTAATTGGTACTCAATTGTAAAGGTGAGGAAAGGACAGCTTTTCTTGTTTTAAAACCAATCTATTAATGAATAGAGTTATTTAATACCTGCCTATAAATACTTCATAAAGGCAATTGCGAGTTTGAGCATCAGCACACCTATTATCCCAAAATATCAGGTTAGACAACAGAGACAGTTGTGTTTCCTAACTTGTATGTGTCTTTTATATTGTTCCCTGAGAACCCTGCTGTATAATTACAACTTTATTCATTTTATAAATCCCCTTTTTTCAGCTTAATATTACAATGATGTCATTTGTAAATTGGAACCTGTTGATTTTAAAAAATTGGCAATGTCATAGCCTGCACTACACACTTTGTAGTTTCATGTGGATATCCGATACAAAAGTTAATCAGTAAGGCAATGATTTACTATGTTACTGGGTTTTCTAACACTCCAAAGTCACAGGTTAGCTCAGATATATCAAGTAGTGTTTATTGAGAGAGATGAAATACAGAATTACTCTGACCGGACGTGCAATGTAGGAAACTGAAGATGTGAGTCTGAGCCAAGGGCTTTCTGTGTGTCTTTACAAAACAAAAAATCCAGTGGAACCATTGCTGCTTTGAGTAAACTACATAAGACTTATCTGCCCTCCTGTTCAAATGCCTCCAGGAGCCAGGCACTTGGCAAGACTAACAAAGCTATCTGTTATAGTGTACTAAACAGGATGCAAGTTAGAGGTGAGCCAAAACTTTAGAAGCCTTGTAATGGTGAAGGTGTTATAGTGAGGATCAAGTACAGTATCAGTACAGTGTATGTTTTCCTTTATTAGTTTTAAAAATATACAACCCCAATGGTGTTTTCTTTCCATTTAAAATAAAAATAAAAACATGTTAATTCACTCATTAAATCTGAGGTAGGACTACTGTGGATCCACGTATCTTATGCCTTATTAATAATTACAATAGTACTCTTGGAAGGTGTGACTAGACTCATGCGCCTCACAACGCTTTCAGACTTATGCTTTCTCATGTGTTATTACTTACCTATCACACAACGACCCTGCATGCAGAAACAGTATTTATAACATCATCACCACCCCCTCAAGGGGTATTTAATAAAAGGGACGAGGGACGTACCACCCCCGCAGGGTTCGGAACACTCTGTGAAGCCCTCGTACTCCCAGTCGTGGAGTTCGTCATCGTCATCAAGCTGTAAGAGCAAATCCTCGCCCTCCTCCTCGGGGCTGTGGTCCTCCCCTTCTCCTCCGCAGGGTCCGCTGTAGCACGTCCGGCTGGCCGGGGGCTTGGGCCCCTCACACTCATCGTCAGGCAAGTCTGCCACTGTCTGGGAGAAGGACAGCAGAACCTGACACTTCACTCGCCGCCGCTGGCTCCCGGCCCCACAGGTACTGCTGCAGGGGGACCAGGCGTCAGGGACGAACCTAGACACAAATGTAAGGAAACACCAAGTGCTTATTCTTAGAAGCAGCTAGCTGGAATACTCTTCATAAAGATGTCACACTTCAAAATGAAAAAATAGTTTTCTTAACTCAGTAAGACTGAGTGGAGTAAACTGTATTTCCCCCCCCAGATAGCTGATCCATTGTGCATACAGTATGATTGTCTCCATTATTGTCATACACTTTAATGTTTCATTTAATATTCCAACTTGGCTTCAAATCTAAATATGAATTGTTCAGCCATTTTTCATATGTTTTATAACTCTACTGCACACAACATGCAGAAAGAGAACATATATTTTTGAGGCCATTGTTAATATCAGATTTTTACTCCAGGGTACAATTTGAACCATTTATTTTTTTATGAAAGGAAAACACAGCAGTAGTTTTACAAAATTAGGCTAGTTACAGTAACATCATAGGTGGACTTAAAAGACCTTGAATTAGCCTAGCGTTGTTTTTCCACTAATTTTGGAAGATTGCCTGTCTTATGTTCGTTTACAAAACATGTTTCAGATTGTACACCAAAATATGAGCTGTTATGCATACTTTGAAAGAAATGCTTTAAAAAATGACATATGCCATTGCCTCTTTTGTGTATCTGCCTCAATAATAAGCCATAAAACATTGAAAACATGTTTGGGATACACTTCAAAACACAGAGTCATCTTCCACTGCAGAATGCTTTAGGACCTGTACCGCTTAGTTAATCCTTTTTGACAAGTACAGTAAAGCACAGTGAAACAAAGCATACAGAAGCATGATATATTGTAAGTGAGATAAATGCAATGGTTAGCTTAGGTAAGCATGGCAAAACAGTGAAGCATAGGGAGACATAGCAAATCACTCTAAAACACAGCATATTAAATGCATTAAAAGACATGGCAAAAGGTAGGAATGCAAGCAGATATATAAATGAGACAGATTATGGTGGTGGTAAACTGTGCGAACTGACCTTTATGCACCATTACAAATCCTAATGTATTTTCAAAGGGGTTTCTCGTGCCAGAACTGAATGTATGTGATATCTTAATGCTAGTTCGTTTTTAAATGATTGGTAATGTAAATGTTGACACTTCTGCACTGTGTCCATGTGTGTTACCTCTGGGATTTAGGGCTGGAAAAAGTATCTGCCAAAAATGTCCCATTTCTTACAGCATTAATCCCCCTAAAAATGTGCTGCCATATGGCATGCAGGTATTATTGCTGGCTCTAGAGCACAAATGTATTACATATGCCATGATTATTTATATATTATACATTAAAGCAAATGTAATCTAACAGTGTGAAACACAATACATAACGCATGTGGCAGATTTTTGGATAGTACAGTATGTAGGCGTACCTGACACAAGCATTGCCTGGAGTAATCTACCCAAGTTACATAAATGTTTTTTTTTTTTGTTTTTGTTTTTTTTTAAATATAAGTAGAGATGACTGAATAAGATAGACTGTACGTGGCTGCCTTGGAAGTTTTGCCTAATAGTTTTAGAAAACAACTTCTGCTTCTAAACACTTCTAATCGTTGTTCTGCTATTTATAGTGTAACCCACAGGCTAACTACTATTATACAACTCAAAGACTTAACATAAGGTCAGATACAGTACTGTAAATTGAACTCATTTCACTAGCACTCTAATTATCTTGGTTTCTAAATTCAAAATAAGGCCATTAAAGTACTGTACCCATCAACTTTGAACATAAAATATTTTAAAAACTACATTTCTAAAAAAAAAAAAAAATGAAACCAAAGCACTTCATAATGTCAAGGATGTACTGGTGGTGTGTTGGTATCAACAAGCTGTAGGTCCACTTCAGATTATTTTCTGATTTTCACACTTGAATTATTACATAAATTCAAACGGCAGTGTCTATACTCCATGGCAGTAATTAAAAGGTTAATTACACATGTTTTTCTGGGAAGGTTTGTCACTAAAATCAACCAATTATAATTGTAAATCATGCCCCGATTGGAAACTTAGCAGTAACTGCACATAAAATTCCACACTCAGTGTGTAGTCAATGACAAAGAATTCTAAACATTTAAACCACAACAGAATTTACACAAACAGATTAAATAGGTTAATATCAGCTTTTTGGTATAATGTGTTTATAATCCCATCCCTACCAAATCAATGTGAGGAATGTGGCAAGGTGTTGATTGACTAATTGCTTATCAATAAAACCTGGCCACTTGGTTTAAAAGAATCTGGAAAGCCAGCCCTTTTGTTTGCTGTTTGTTCTTTGTCAGTAAGCTGGAAGTGAATTGGGAATTCCTCATGTCTGCATGTTTGAACCAGGGCGAACAAACGAAGCAACCACGTGTGATTACCGTCTGTGTTAGCCAGAATCCTCATATTTAAATAAGGGATTCATTCAGGGGATTTTACTCCCACAAAAGCATATGCCAGTGTGTTAGGGAGAAGGTTCCTGGAGCGGGACCTACCTTACAGTGGGAGCAGCGCTTGGCTGGTGTTTGGCCAGCTTTTGTTTTATTAGCTATTTTTTCCCCCACTGTGTTTTGTTTTGCATTTTTGTATTTATTATTTTCATGTACACTTGTGTGTGTGTCCTCCCGCACTAGGACTACCATTGCTGGTACCTTAGTGGCGTCCAAGCACCACTACACCTGAACTGTAAATACTTGCAATAAATCCTGTGCACCTGTGCGGCGTGGCAAGGAAAACCTCTGTGTCTCTCCTGTCAAACAAAGGATGCTCACACTCATAACAAACACCCCTGTTACACATACATTAAAAGTTTGTGAGAAATAAAGAGGGTCCATTACAGATTCCGTGTATCTCTTATAGTGCATGCAAGACTCGTCAGTGTATTTTTGTTTTTGAAAAGTATGTAAAACAACAGAGAGAGGTCATATTTCTATTATTTAAAGTAGTGGTAACATTTAGTTCTGGTATCATGTAGATCAATGGTTCTCATCCCTGGTCCTCAGGACCCCATGTATCTTCTGGTTTTCGTTCCAACTGAGCTCTCAATTACTAAACCCTTAATTGAACTAATAATTTGCTTAATTAGACCTTTTTAATTGTTTCCATTTTAAACAATTGGAGAGTTCAAGTTCACTGTAAAGCCGTACAAGTAACTTGAAATATGCAGATTTTTAGGAGTTGAGAACAAGAACAGTTGGGTCTAATTAAGCATATTTTCTTAAATTTAAGGATTTAGTTAAGTCATTGAGATCTCAGTGGAATGAAAATCAGAAGACACATGGGGTGATCGGGGTTGAGGAAGACTGATACAGATCATTAGGAAAGCCACAGACATGTGTTAATCACTATTGTTTGGGGTCAACGAGGGTCTTATTTAGCATTTTTTCTGTATTTCACTTTTCAAGCACTGTAGGTTCTGTAAGCCTTTTCAGAATACATATGCCATGTAGGGTTTGTAAGCAGTTTATAAAATATGCACTGCATGCAGTTCAAAGCCAATAACATAGAAAAACTAAAAGAAAAGCAGCCGGATTCTGATGGTTGGCTAGGATACAGCAGTCTTGTACTATGAATGCAGCCTGTTATTTAATATTCTGAAATTTGATGTATATCTTATAGCGCGATGAGTGATGTTCTCTTATTTGCATGCCACAATAACCATGAACCCCTTGTGAATGAGGTAGATGTCTCACTTTCTAAAGGAGTGACTTGAAGTAAAATTAAAACCTGAACTAAAGTTATATTAAAACTTGGCAATGTTTCTCCTTTCCCATCTCTCTCTCACACAACACTCTGTTATTTTCTTAACTAAATCACAGGGACAGACTGAGGAGAAAAGAGATTTGGAGATAAATAAGAAACAGACGCAGATATAAAGCTAACAAAATAACTACACAGCACTAATAAAATAACCCCAGAGAATCTTTTTACTTAGTAAATCCTAAATTTTTCTATATAAAAGATGCATATTTACCAGAGCTGAGGCAGGGTGTGAACCGTTGACCACGCACACACCGCAAAAGAGCTACTTAACCACTATGCAAAGAAGAACTAGGAAAGAATCAGAATGCATGATGACAGTACATCACACAACACTCTTCTCATTTAACCTCAGTGATTGGCTGTAGCACCAGTGCAACAGGGTGAAGGCTGGGCAACCCGGCAAGCGAATGGGTTAGGTTTGTGCGCTTGCACTACTACACCAATAAAATACCCATCACCTGGTTAAAAAGGAAATTAAAAACAATTGTGTCAGTGCAGGATATTATAAATGTGTCCATTTGTTAATGACATGAAAATCGGCAAGTAATATTACATTTGCCTTATCGTACATGCACAAGTCCTAACTAGAATCTGCTTCTGTTTTCAGTTTTCAATAAGAATTTTAGAAAATGTCCCGTGGAGGATTACAGGTTTTGGTCACTCGTCTACACATATTTTTTTATTGTGGAAGCACTTTTTATAAAGGCCACAGTGTCTAACATGCTTGAATATAAATGTCTATAACCCTGTGTGAATGGGAGAGAATGAATCCAAACTATAGATCAACCTCTTGACCTGGAAGGGCGCTAAGTAAGGTTGGTGGTATGCCTTCACAGGGATGGGCTGGCTCGACGGTAGGATGGAACCGGAAGTCGGCCATTTTGGTGAAAGGGCATAACTGTAAGACTGCTGAACAGCTCTACAGTGATAAGCTGTGGTGTGTGCGGTGATTGGATAGTGTGGTGCCGTGCTGATTAGAGGGAGGAGTTTGGCAGTACAAAGGGGATGTGGATACGTGAATGTGGACCCTGATGCTGAAGTTACCAAAACAGACCACTGCTGTTTTTTTTGTTGTATTTGTGTGAGTAGACGGAGACGGATTCAGGAGCTGAAGCTATGGAGCCAGCACTATCATCTATCATGGAAGTAGACCTGCGTGACGGTGTTGTGACGTTGGACATGGTCGTGGACGGGAACGTGGACGGGAACGTTGCCCTTGGGGTGGGGGGGGCCCCGGGGGAGGGGAGGGGGAGGGGACGGGGACGGTGCGCGGCGCGCAGGTCGTGTTGTGTGTGCACTTTGGAACAGTTTTTGGTACTTCAAACCAACTGCAAATTTTCCAATACCATTGCTGGTAGAGGGGAGTGTTATATTTAATTAAAAACTCTGGACTTTTCGTAAATGCACCCATTATTGAGGACATTGGATGATTACCCACACCACTCACATCCTGACATCCTGTAATAAAGTATGTGCGCAGGGGAAGATAGAAATTATAAGTTTGCCAAAGAGCTTAGACAGCAGAGGTGTCTCGAAAGATGTTGGTCACAATCCAAGCTCCTTCTGAAATTCCTGTGAAAAGAAATACTTTGAAATTTTTAAAACACCAAACAGGCTTAAAACAGTAATCACCCATTTTCCAAGAAAAGAAGCAGGAGTTATTTCAGACGAGGTGTTCTTTAACTGTGTACTCACGAGGGTTCCTCAGTCACTGCTGCTCCCTCCTCCAGCTCCTGAGCCTGCTTGAACCAGGGCAGCTTTGCCTCCACCGGGAGCTTCTCTACAATACAGCAGCAAACACCTTAGCAGGGCACCACAGCCCAGTCTCTCACAATCTCTGTTCATCTTTTAAATTCTTTCTATGCTTCATTCGTTTTCAGGCTTCATACATAACTTTAAACACTTTAACAAGGTTATATTTTGAGATAAGAAAAAGGCAAGTAGGCAAAAGCTGAATCGTTTGTAAGAAGCAATGGGACCAATTTACAAACTTAGCAATACCATTTTATTAAAACAGTTACATTTTACAATGCATTAAACAAAAAGCTGATATTGTCAATATCATGGTGCGTTCTTTCCAGCTTACCTTTTGGTTTGTAGCAGGGAATCGTGACGATGCACTCCTCTTTAATATGAGGCTTGGTCTTAGGGTTGCAGCCCCCCGCATGCAGTCCCCTGTGATCGATACAGAGCACCACTCTGTAGCGGAGACCCTGGCCACATGTCACTGTACACTGCAGGGAGCACAGAGTACACAGTCAGATATAACTCTCCACTCGACACCATTGGAAGATGCCTCATATAGAACACAACCAACACAATAGATATTACAAAATCCTGAAAAAGGGTCTTGAACTGGGCCCATTTGTCATTTCAGTTACAAATATATATATGCACAGCATACATTTTCAATTTTCAGTTGGAAAACATTACATTTAAAGGATTGACTTCATACTGAATGCAAAACAAATGCATTGTGTTTAGAAGAGTAACATTTCTGAGAGGTTACCACAGTTAAGAAATGCATTCAAATCTGGTATTTCTTGTCTAAGCTCATGTTCAAGGGCTTTAAAATACAATTGCCAAAATACGCTCTTAAGTGAAATGTGATACAAACAGTATTTTAGATTTTACTTGCAACAATTATCAAATGTATTTCATAATCGTTTCCAAGTCTATGTTGAGTGCAAAGTAATTATATCAAGATAATAAACGTATTGTACTGGTGGTTAAACTATGTTTGTAATATTTCATATTCTACCTTAAATCGTAGTAACAAAGGCTGCAGTCAATTGTTTGAAATGTTAACAATGATGACAATTTTATGACAATTTTAGGAAGGTACAGTGTAAGAAAACTACAATGCAAATACAATGATAACGTCACCTCTCCTTACACGTCATAAGTAAGTTCACAAACGAGAGGAGGCCATTTGGCCCATCTTGCTCGTTTGGTTGTTAGTAGCTTATTGATCCCAGAATCTCATCAAGCAGCTTCTTGAAGGATCCCAGGGTGTCAGCTTCAACAACACTATCATTATCCAGTAGTCTGAGAAAGAATTGCTACTTATGGCGATGGTAAAAAAAAAAAGAAAAAGAAGTGGATTGGCTGGCTGCAAAGTGTTTTATTTATTGCTGCTGCCAAGACAAGCATTTTCCAGGAGTTCAGAATGAAGAATGTATTAGGTCAACAAAATCCTGCATTTTAACAGCCTACAAATCTGACTCGAATGTCTCAGACTGTTTGCTAGAGAGGGAAATGAATAGCACCATAAAAATATGTATCAGCAGTAGTGAAGGAGGTTGCTTTTTACCTTCCACTAATCCCATACAAGGAACCCTCTGGGCTAGCCACTACGCTGCACAATTGTATAGTATCTCAATTGAATATTCACCCACTCTTTTTACTGTTAAAAAAATAAAGCAAAGGTTGAATTTTAATGAAAAAGAGCCCATATGTTTGCTGTTATTTTTTAATTTCAGTGATTTATGTGTGGGGTTTACCTCTGCTGTTAAATTTGTTTCCACAATAACAAGGTTTAGCTAGACAGGGTTATGTGTGTTTTATTTTCTGTCTGAAGAATGTCTCTTTGGTGCAGCTTACAAAGTACTAAACAGACAGGCCAGGAGAAGTAGGCGTTTTGGGCTAATAAGTAAGTTCATTGTCCGACTCTACATCTTTTAAAGAGTAAAACGCTTTCCTTTTTTTTTTTTTTTTTAATTAACTGCAAATATTTCATATAATTGAAAATATAACAGAGTGATAAAGTGACATTTGAAGCTACATTTGAACAGTACATTTGCAAAACTTAAATGTTGTATCCATGCAGTTCTCAAAAACAATTGCAAGACAAACTGTAAAGAAGCTGAACATTCAGCAGGTGGGAGAATTATAATCAAAATATTAGTTTGTAAATAAAATAATGAGCCATATTTAAAAAAAAAAAAAATCAAGGAATGATAATATACCTCTAACCTTCACTAAAACTGTTTAAAAATGTTTGGTGAACTGCAAATAGATACAACAAACCAAAAAGGGCTTTAAAAAAGTTCTTAATAAAACATTCCTTAAAACTGTCATTAAAACTCTAAAGTTCTGTGAGTAGGGCCCAATGTCCTAGTCAGTCCTGCTCTTGCATTTCCACACAAGTACTTCAGAAATAACTTTTATGGTATGTAGAATTGTGAATAGTCTACATACAGACATTCCTCACTCAGAGGGCTTTGAAAGCCTATGACTATTCCTATCAAGAAGTACAGAAATTGATGTACCTGTAGATTACACCGTGTAACAATTTTTTTATTTTTTATTTACAGTATAATCGTAAATCTTGAAAAACTACTCACTTCTAAATCTTTTGTAGTCATTTTTGTATTACTTTAGTATAAATACATGTTAATTTGGATTCATATGTTGTTTTTTTCTGACTTTATGTGAACAAAAAGACACACATTTGCCCATTTTCCCATCGGAAATAGTGATATTTTGAAATATTACTGTCCTGGTCACAAAAGCAAAGTTTGTGGGGAATAATAGCCATTTTCTATACTTTTGAGGCATAAGCAATTAGGAAATAACACTTACTACCCAGGAACAAAAAATGTGTTACATAGTGATCTTATTCAACTTGCCCATTTGGCTTTTCATAAAAATAATTTCTAACTTTTATAAGAATATTACTTACAGATACATGGTACTGCTTTGGGAAGCAATATGGCTCCCTCCTATGCCAATGTATTTAATCGGGAAGTTGGAGGTGTACAATATTTATACGAGTACTACAAATCAGCAGAATGCATTGTTATGGATGAGATACATTGATGACATTTTTTTTCTATGGAAAATGAGACTAAGACTGCATTTCTTAAATTCTTGGAATTTCTGAATATACGTCCTACTATTTAGGTTTACTGCTACTAGAAGCATATTGAAAGTGTAATTCTTAGATGTAAGAATTTCTCTCTCAGAAGGGGGGTTGGAGACTAACCTGTTTCGTAAACCTATTGACCATAATAACACACTCAGAGTGGATATCGTCCATCCTTCATCTTTGAATAAAGGTTTGCCATATTCTTAATTTGTGAGAATAAAAATAAATCTATCAGACGGTAGATCGATTTTGTACTCATGTGTATAAGGTGAAGTTATACAGAGTATGAAAAGAGAAGATTCTCAGAGAAACTACAATTGAAATGTTGATTTATTATTTTTATTTAAGTTAAAAACAAAGACTGGAAAATTGATCTATGATCTATTATGGAGTTACACCTCTACCATCAGCAATTGTGAACTATATTGGGATATTTCTGATCCCGGAGGTAGCCCCCAGTGACGGAAATACCAGTAATTATAAACAGTAGGTGTGCAATATTAGCTACGTGGTTTGGACTTTACATTTAAGAAAATGAAAGATTCCAGAAACAACACATATGGTAAAAGCAATGTCAAGGGTTCGCCTCTATATTGGTCTGTGTCTTACAATTAAAATGTTCCTTTCCAGAAGTACAGTAGACATGTGTAATGCAGATGGTAACTGATTTGACCTAAGTCTCTGTACATTCTGAAGCACGTCTGTCACATCTCGACCTTTGTTTTAGATGTCAGTGGTAATATACAACAGTAGTACAACAGATTAATGGGTACAGAATCCTAGGGTGCCTTTTAATTGTAAAGTGGGACTGGGCTGGAAAATTCTAAATTATTAAATAGGAAAGAATACATTGGGTTGGATTGTTCTGGAAGGTCTTGTGATCATTCCTTGCTGGTTCGTCAGAATTACTCATGTATTCTTCATCATTTTTGAGACTGATCCTCTTGAAATAACAACAAGGAGACTACGGTTTTGGGGCTCATTAGTAAATGTACATTGTCCAATCTTGAATAAGGAAATGTCTGCCTACTTGTAAACCTGTACCATTCACTAAGTGCAGTAAACTGCATAAATAATACACAGCCAATGTGCATTTAAACCATGTGATTGCCATTCACAATTAGTTTACCACTCAAATCTACTCAAATAAAGTGCTTGCGTGATAAGAAAACAAATTAATAACATACTGAATGAGCGAAGTGGCCGGTATCTACAAGTGTAGTTACTTGACACTCTACTGCCAACTCTGCACCTACTATCAGCTCTAGATCAGTCTGGCAGATCTGCCCAGGGTAAGTGCTACATATTACTTGCGCCCATCAAGACAGCATTCCAGAAGTGCCTGGCAGGGCAACCTTTTCAGAGAAGTGAGTCATTACAGACCAAGCTCCAGGCATGAGCTGTGTATTGTGATAAGCAACAGACTTGACAGAATGGTCCAAATCACAGAAACCTTCAACACCAGACAAACTCCTACTCACTTTTAAGGCCATTCTGTATTAATTTGGCCAGTCAATGAATATGTACCATAGTTGACAGTGGTGTTTAGGGACTGAAAGTCTCTCAGAAGTGACTCACCGGGGACCACTCCTGTGCAAGCCACTTGGGGCAGTCAAAGATGTTGCAGGACTGGATGATTGGTATCTTGGGGATGTACATGCACTTCCACTCCTCTACAGGGGTTATGTTGCCCTGGATGTCTTCCTCCACGCAGGACACAGAGCGCCTCTGGATCCCCCCGCCACAAGATATGGAGCAAGCCGTCCACGGGCTGCTCTCCCATCTGACAAAACAACACTGCCCATTACAAACAACGCCTGGCTGGCCAGTCTCATTTGCTTATGTTCGTTATCAATTCTGCTAGCTTATAAGCTTGTTGAATTTGTTCAGAGCTTCAAAGCTTTTTTGTTCCAATTTTTTTAATATATATTCTTTTTTGCAAAACCTGCATTTCTCTAGTCGCTTTAAAATTTTTGTTCCAAATTATTATTTTTTTGGCATTTATAGAGTAAACAGATATAATAAACCATGCAAGTCCCTTCTAAAAAAAAAAATTACAACTGCTTTTGGCATTTTTAAGCAGGCTAAAAAAATGAAATAAAAATGTATAAGATACTTTTAGCATGCATTAGACTACAGATAAAAAATAGCTTGAACTACAAAGCACATCAACAAACTGCTGTTCAGAATTTTCTTTTTGTAAGCAGGTAAGGGATGACAGTTACTTGACATAGCTTTAAAATATATAATACAAACTTGTCATCCCAATTTTCTGTAACCTGATTTTCAAACGCTGGCAATGGGTTTTTCAAAGTCAACTTTTACCATATAACTTTAAAATTAAATGTTTTCTCAGTTAAATTCTAACACTGCTATATATAATTCCAC